>NC_056731.1:1788147180-1788152180 GCF_019279795.1 Protopterus annectens
GAAATAAAAGCACCACATGGGGAACGGAGAAGGTTTAACATAAACAGAAAGGGCTTCCACTCCATTAACTGCCAGGTCATGTGCAATGCTAAGGGAATCATCCTGAATGTGTAAGCTGGCATCCCTGGAAGCTTTCCACGACTCAAATATCTGGCACAACTTCTGACTCCATCACAGGTTTTCCGAGGATGATATTCCACAGGGTCATTTACTTGGGGATGCACGGTATGCATTGGAGCTGTGGCTGATGACACCTGAGAAATGTGCACACATCCACTAAAGAATGCTATAATGGGGCACACGCTCAAATAAGAAATCTCATAGAATATACATTTGGGCTGATGAAGTCATCGTTCTGGTGCCTAGATACATCAGGGGAAGCTCTGCAGTACAAGCCCTGTACTCGTGCTGAAATTTTCACTGTCTGTGCCATCCTTCACAATATTATTCTGAGAAAACAGGCTGCATCAGGAACATGATGGGGAAGGGGCACACATCTCACCTCCACTGGCAAAGTCACCACAGCCACACACAGGTGAGGTGTCAAATGGGAACCACCAACTGTTATGGACGTAGGCAGATATAGGCATACACAATATACCCTCAACCTGGCTAAGAGGCAAAGGATAGCACATATGCTCACCATCTAAGGATATAACACCTGCATACTATTCAAAAAGATATAGTAATACTGATTCCAGGCAAAACTCACAACCATTACTTACTCATGTAATGGCTGTGTATTGCTAGCAATCACATAGACTTAGCCCCAAAGTAAAATACTTGTAACTGCTAAACTATCCAGGTAAGTGTTGAACATGGCATGTGACAATAAATGTCTAAGAACACAAATGAATGACAGATCTTTGCATACTGTTACCTACTGATGTAACTAAGTATAAAGTGTGTGATATAAGGTTGTGTTTGTAACACATCATACTCATACACAAATCGATGTTTAGTCCAAAACAAGGAATACCAATGGATTATTGTATTGTTTATCATGGCAATACTAGGAAGACTACACAATTGCAAGAGCAAAACTCTTGAAACCCAACTTCCACTGTGGCAACACACAAATAGTAGTTGGTTCTCTCACCCCCAAAACAATTGGAAAATGACAGTTCGTACAATACCAGAAATAACACATAATGCACTTGTTATAACTGCTTTCCACACAAAAGTCAGTTATGTATGATTGCTAGTCACCTCTCACTGTACCAAGCTCTTCCCTGATGGTGTTGATGAGCCATCTTAGAAGCATAATGCCCCAGTGTCATTGATAATATAAACACTTTACACTTCCATGGACTAAGATAGAAGACTGCAAGGTAACAAGTTTTAACAATACCAATTGTAATGACAGTTAATAAGGCTGTCTGTCTGTGAAAGTCAATGCATGCCACAAATGCCTATGCCAAGAGGGAACTATAAGAAGTGCATACAGATAGCAGTTTCCTCTCCTATTGCATATATATAAAAGTTTTCTGTATAACATGTTAAACAAATCTAGCATGTATTTGAAAAATATAAGTATATTGTAAAAACATCAGAAGCCTTCTGTCCAGATTAATCAAAATGAATATCAATCCTCTGTATTCTACAAATAAGCTAGTCCCCTTACTTTCAAGTTTTCTACCTTCTTAGGGTGTAGATACAGGCACCTGAGCATGGTGAAGATGCAAATGATATGCAAACTCATTAGAATTATTGAATCTCAAACTTTTGACATTGTGTAGCAAATATAAACGTACCCTGGGATTCAATAAAGTGATATCTTCATGAAGGAACAGTGTAGTCGTTAATGCATGGAATATGGCCACCAAGCGATCCAGTAAACTACTGTTCTGACATGCATGAGCCTGCCTACACTATTCCTGCACGGACACCACTACATAATGCTAATTACCTCATTTGCTGGTGAAAACCATGCAAATAAGGTGAATTAGTGATTCAGCAAGCTGGCAGGCATCCGTGCAAGAATATTGTTAGTTTCAGAAATGTATTCGGCTACTAGTCAAATACATTTCTGCAAAAGTTAAAACAGAGGCATGACAGCTCAAATAAAGGCATATATTATAATCTTTAGGCATGCCAATGGCCAAATATATGACCATTGGCATGGAAAAGGGTTTCATTTTCCTTTTTGGCCAATCTCAGCTGTTTAAGCATAGGTCAGTGGCGCGCAAACGGGAACGTGACAAAAATAGAATAAAAATGTGAAAACACAATTTTAAGGGAAATTTGCATTTTGCCATTATAGTCTATGGCATGCAGAATCAAAGAACAGTGATTACTAAGGGGAAAGGCTCTGGTGTAGTGCAGTAACTAGGGACTAAGGCAGTGGGGTATGCAAATGAGGGGAAATTTGCTGAATCACAAAAATATTCTAAGTGCTAAACTGCACCTGACTGTGCAGGTGCTATAACATGATCGTGTAAGCAGGAGGAGTAGCAGACATGAAAACAGGGTGTGTCATGCATGGTTTAAGCATATTGGAGCTCCATGGCTCCCAGATAAGCTTAGCTAAGCACAGCTAAGCAAGGGTGTGTGTCTGAGGCTGTATTGACTTAACCCATGAAATGAAAAGTATGTTTGCGTCCAGGGAGGGCCATTTCTCAGTGTTAACATTAGCTAAACAGGTTTGCATGGCTCACACCAGGTCTAAAACAAACAAACAAAAAAAACAGAAATAGCAGGGCTGTTTACATTTGGGCAGTGGGTTTGCATGGCACACCTTGGGGCTTAAAAGGGGAGGAAATGGGAATGGAAAAAAGGCAGAAAAAAGGGAAATAGCAGAATAAAAACAATCAAGTACAAATTATATAGCTAGCAGGTGGAATGCATCATAGTCAGCCAATCATACAGGCAGCATCTGCAGCACAACAGTATAAACTATGGAAACACATTACAGTCTGTTTTTTCTCACAAACTCTGCACCATTGGTGTAAACATGCGGCAGAATTTTAACCAGAAAAATGTTAGGGGCTGCCATTGCTTTGATCCATCAGTATTTGCTTGAGGCTGAGGGCAGTGAGGAGGATAATTCTGACAACCACCACAAACGAAGGAGGAGGAGAAGAGTGTTCAGACCCAGGGTAATTTACCAGGGGCTACATGATCTAGAGACAGAGCGCTACAGGGTGGACAGAGACATATTGCAGCAAATCATCGAGCTGTGTTGGCCTCAGTTCAGACCCAGAGCCAACAGAGGGGAAACCATTCCAGTGGATACCAAGATATGTGTAGCCCTAAGAATACTAGCTACAGGTACTTTCCAAAGACCTACTGGAGACATCATGGGGGTCTCACAGGCATCTGCATCCAGGGTACTCAACCAGTTCCTGGATGCCATGCTACCACATGCAATTGAGCACATTTATTTCCCCCAACACCTGTGAGGAGAGGACCAGCAATATGCATTTCTTTCACCATGTAGCAGAATACCCAGAGGTACTGGGTGCAATAGACTCTATGCACATCCACATCTAAACACCACCTGGTGAACAGGGTAGAGTCTACATAAACCGCAAGAGCTTCCCCTCCATCAACTGCCAGGTCATGTGCAATGCCCAGGGAATTATTATGAATGTGGGTGCTGGCAGCCCTGGAAGCTATCAAGACTCCCACATCTGGCATTTGTCACAGCTGTACCAGGCATTTGCTAGTGGAGCATCTAGTATAGCCATCTGGTGGGGGATGCTGCCTATGTACTGGAGCCGTGGAGGATGACACCCATCAGAAATGCACACACACCCACACAAGAATGCCATAATGAGGCACACACACAAACCAGGATCATTATAGACAGTGTGTTTGGGATGCTCAAGTCACAAGTCCTCTTCCTTGACATATCTGGTGGAGTCTTGTAGTACTCTCCAGCCACATGTGTACACATGTTCATAGTATGTGCCATGCTACTCAATATGATCCTGTAGAAACAGCTGCAGCAGGAACAGCATAGGGAAGGGCCACACAGCCCATCACAAGGTCCCCACAGGCACAGAGGGAATCAGAGGAGAAACCCCCTGAGCCTGCTCCTGTAGGCAAATGGAGACTTTCTCAGTATGCTTAGGCCTTGCCAAAGAGGCAACACATAGCACACACACACACACTGACGCTGTAGGGACCCCAGAGACTTACACCTCTCTCTGACTCATACACATAGTAAAATGGATGACACACACATCACATTACCTGTAACTTACCATGTATAGGCAGTGTACTGTGTGCGTCCAACATAGGTGACCCTCAAGCACAATCCTTACAACTGCTGCAGGTACAAGGTAAGTTAGTTTTCTTAACAATAAATGAATGATTAGTATGTTTTGGTGGCATATCTATGGTAATGATGCATGCATGCAAGGGAATGGGTGGCCTACTGGGATAGCAGCAGACAGTCTCCCCACACTATGCAGTTGTACTCAAGGTGGCATATCCCACTGCAGTATATGTGTGGGGCCAGCTAACTGGGGGGTCATACATCAATGGCATGGATGTCAGTGTGGGGGTTCCATACCCACCCCTCAGATCCACACAGCAAGTTAGTTGTAAAAAAACAGAGAAAAATGTCTGGCAAAGGTCCACAAATGGCAGCAATGTTGAATTACCCCCCTATGACTCACACAGTGATACGACAACAGGTCTTGCAGTTGCAGTAAGACTATGTAGGGTAAGAAGTCTGAAACTCAAATGTATGCCATTACAATCTGGCCTGTGGTCTTTACTGATATGCCTCTAGTCCCCACGACAGGGCACAATAAAATAGTAAATGGAACCAAACTGTAAAGCAAATATCAGCACAGTCTGTGCAAATGTGTACAGTTAACAGGTGAGACCCCCATATACCCACAAATATGCAATAACATGTATGTTTGCATGGAAAAGCAGCAAAGCACACATTGGCAGGGCTCTCCCAATACACATGAAAACATGTTGCATGTCCATGATATGCAGGGGTCAATGAACTATGTGTATGTGTGGTTAATATTGTCAGGATC
>NC_056731.1:1788157180-1788212180 GCF_019279795.1 Protopterus annectens
GGTATCACTAATTCATGACATATTTTGAGTTCACACGTCAAAACCTGAAGTACATGTATGTTACAACAGAATCGGTAACACTAATGACCTTCTAAGCTTACAGTGGATATCATAAGTGTGGACACCCCTGTTAACATGCCAGATTTGTCTGATACATAACATGAGACCACAGAAATCATGTGATAACATTTTTCACCTTTAATGTGACCTATAACCTGTGCAATACAATTGAAGAACAAACACATCGGTTAGGGGTAACATGTAGAAGTTGAAATACATACATTTGGCTGGTTGCATGACTGTGCACACCCTTAAACTAATACTTTGTTAAAGCACCTTTTGATTTAATTACAGCAGTCAGTACTCTTGGGAAGGTGTGCATCAGCATGACACATCCTGACTAAGCAATATTTGTACATTATCTCTTGCAAAAGCCCTCCAACTCTATCAGATTGCAAGGGCATCACTTCTGTACAGGCCTCTTCAGGGCTTTCCACAGATTTTCTATTGGATGTAGCTGTGGACTGTGGCTGGGCCTTTCCAAAATGTTGATTGTCTTCTGGTGAAGACATTCTTTTTTGGATTTTAATGTATGGTTTGGGTCATTGTAGTGTGGAAGGTGTAATTCCTCTCCATCCACAGCTTTCTAGCAGACATATGAAGATTTTGGGCCAAAAGGGACTGGTATTTGGAACTGTTCCTAATCCCCTCCACCTTGGCTAAAGGCTCACTTCCATTTTATGAACAGCAACCCCAAAGTAGGACACTGCCATCACCATGCCTCACAATGGGGATGGTGTTCTTTTGGTAATGCACAATGTTGGCATTGTGCCAATCACACCTTTTGGTATTGTGGCCAAAAAGTGCATCCTTGGTCTCATTACACCATAACACATTTAACCACATGCTATTGGGAGACCTGATGTATTTTTCTTGAGAGATTTACCACACCTGGATGCTGTTCTATGTGAGAAAAGGCTTCCATCTTCCAACCCTACCTCATAGGCCAGACATGTGGAGAATACGGGAGATTGTTGTCACATGTAGTACACAATCGGTACTTGGCAGAATTTTCTGCAACTCCTGTAGTGTTGCTGTAGATATCCTGGCATCCTCCCTATCCAGTTTGGGTCTTGTCTTTTCCACACATTTGGAGGGATGTCCAATTCTTTGCAATGTCATTGTTGCCCCATATTTTCACCACCATTTGATGACTGTCTTCATTATGTTCCATGGTATATACAATGCTGTGGAAATGTGTGTGTACCCTTCTCTGGGCTGATACCTTTCACAAATGAGATCTCGTTGCAGCTTCGTAAGCTGTATGCAAACTATGGCTGCTGCTGTAACAGGCAACTGAGTAAATATTAAGATAATCCTGGTAGGACAGCTGACCATTATTTGCTGCTAATCAAAGAGTCTCTGTAATTGATAGCAGATGTGTACCCAAAATGACGTAATACTGTAATTATATCAAAAGCTGCTTCAACACAGTATTAGCTTCAGCCTGTGCACACTTATGCATCTAGCTTTGTATACATTTTTTATGTGTCATAATTGTTCCCCTAACAGATTTGTTTGTTTTACAATCGATTTGTACAGGTTATAGGTCACATGAAGGGTTGAAAGGGTTTGGAAATGTTTTATTGTGCTCTCATTTTTGTATATCACAAATACCTGGCATTCTAACAGGTGTGTGTACACCAGTTATATGCACTGTATGCCACTAATTTATAAAATATCTCCTTACTTTTGGGCCTTTGTCCCCCATTTTGTCAGTCTTTGTCCAGTTTTCTTGCAATGACAGGTTGTGAGATATGCCACAGATATGTGACATCACCTACAAATAGGCCCCTGTGATGACCACTGTGATGCAAAGCAGTTAACCCCACCACAAGTGAACATGCAGATATTGCAAAATGGCTGAGAGTAACAGGTGTGTGCATGGTCACATGCATGACCTTAACATGCCTGGGGTACTGGTATGCCACAACAGGAAAATCCCATACTCACCGGCTTCAGGCTGCTGTTTCACATCCAGACCAGAAGTACCTATGTAGTTGTGGGGGAGAGGTATTGTTAGCAGACTCACATTTGGCATTGGTACAAGATGAATGCTACTTTTCTGCACATGTACAGTACAAGCTCTGATGGTACACAGTTTGCTGTCCTTCACCACAGATGTGCACTTGTGTGCATTACAAAACCCCACACAAAAATGCAGTTTGAACTGACATATGCATCTAGATACTCTATTGAAGACAGTATGACTGCTACATACTTAAATTGATGTGCACTGTGCCCTTGCCTGGGTGCTCCTTTCCTGTTGTCTGAGTGCCATCCCACCTCCACGACTGGTGTGTCATGTGTCAGTTGTTCTGTGGAGGCTGCAGCAAGGTTGGCAAGGAGCTCCTCCATTGGTGTATGTGGGGCCTGTGTAGCAGGACCCCCACCTGTGGTCGAATGGCCCCTGGCCATGGCAGCAGCCCTTTGCCAGGCACAGTGTATCATCTCAGTTGCTCAATGCCTGACCTGATCATATGTGTGGCTATGGTGGCCCAAGGTGTAAAATGTGCGGACAAGGTCATCCCAGAAGGCAGTCCGCTCCTGCATATTTTGTTAGCTATGGCCGGACTGCATCCCATGGTGCTGGATTATAGCATCAGTGGTGGCTGCATTCTCATCTGCAGTATATGCTGGCTGACGCTGCATGCCACCTGGAAGACATAAACAGGGAAACACATCACAGGACCTTTGACATTGCCCATAGTTATTTACAGAGCTAGCACATCAACATTGACTATCATTAGCCACCACTTACAACCACATTATAACTATGTCATCTATCAGCACAGTATGAACCTGTATTGCACTCCACGTCCTAATGTGTCATGTTCCCCCAATGAGGGCCAGTACATTGCTTAAACCACCATTCATCATTCACATTTGTATAGAGGGATGACAGTAGCCTTCTTCCTTGCAGATGGGATGTCAATGGTGCTCGGGCTTTGCTTGCATATAGTGTGTAATGGAGCTGGAAGCATATTTCTGAGTTCATGTAGGATGCAGACAGGAATGTTATCAGGTCCCATGGAGACTTGATTTTGTTGACTTGGATTAGGCAGTATGCACCTCCTCCTTGATGATGAGAGAGGAGTGCCGGGGCTGTGAATATCCACCTATATTGATGGTGAGCCAGGGGGGTGATGTTTTCCCTAAACGTGTCTGCATCAGGTTGGCTATAGCTGTGGTATGTGTGTATGTGGTGTGATTGACTACCATTATAGGGTGGGTTGTGTTGTTGCTTCTGAGGCTGCAGACATATGTGAAGATGGCCTTGTGATTGCCCTTGGTGGATGTGTCCAATTTGTACTCATAGTTGGCCTTACAGTAATCGACCTGTGACCTTATATGCTCATTCAGACAAAGGTTGACTTGCTACCAAGTTGGTGCTTGCTCCTACTTTGCCCTGTACAGCCAATGCAGTGACCAATTATATGGTTTGTGTATTGCTTTTGTCCAGCAAAGGGGATTACTCTATGTTGGTGGAGGCAGGTTTTACAAGTAAGGTATTGCTGAGTCCATACAGCTATGTAGTTGGTCATATAGTTGTTTGTAGTAGGCATGGACACAAGGTCATAACACAGTTGGACACCTCTTCAATTTCAACCTGATAATCCTGCTTATTCTAGTACCCATGTCTGTGTCCGGGCGATGCAACAACCAGTAACTGTAGAAATCGAACTCTGTTGAATGCACAGAAACAAAGATGCATCCTATTTCTGTTGTTATGAGGCAGCCAGGTACACCTACTCATACATACATGTGCAGAGGTAATACCTGATATACATTTCTGTTCTATGTCAGTATGCTACACTGTATTTACACTCTTGCTGCTCAGTCACTCCACTCAACCTGTTAGAGCAGGACATCTGGAGGATGCCACTTATACTTGGGGGGTGATGGGCCAAAATTAGTGACACTTTTTAATATTGCTGTAACACACTTAAGTCATTTGAGAGCACAGCAGCCTTTGCATTCACAGACATACCCTGTAGGATGTCCGACACATATGGCAGGAAGAGAGGAAAAAGGTTAGGAGTGTGGTAGTGAGGGTAGGAACGTTTAATGTTGGCAGTATGACTGGTATTGGGGTAGAGCTAGCTGATATGATGGACAGAAGGAAGATTGATATATTGTGTGTGAAAGAGACCAGATGGAAGGGGGGGTAAGGCCAGGTGTATTGGAGGTGGGTCCAAATTGTTCCATCATGGTGTGGATGGGAGAAGAAATGGTGTAGGGGTTATCCTGATGGAACACCTATGCCAAGAGTGTGTTTATAGGTGAAAAAAGTGTCAGGTAGAGTGATGTTTATGAAGCTGGAAATTGATGGTGTAATGATGAAAGTTGTTAGTGCATATGCTCCGCAGGTTGGGTGTGTGATGGATGAGAAAGAAAAAAATTTGGAGTATGTTGGATGAAGTGGTTATGACTGTACCCAAGGGTGAGAGAGTGGAGATTGGAGCAGAATTCAATGGGCATGTTGGTGAAGGGAACAGAGGAGATACGGAAGTGATGGGCAGGTATAGTGTTAAGCAAAGGAATTCAGAAGGTGAGTTGGTAGTGGATTTTGCAAAAAGGATGGCCATGGCTGTGATGAATACATATTTTAACAAGAGGGAGGAGCAGAGGGTGACATACAAGAGTGGAGGAAGATGCACACAGGTGGATCATGTCCTATGCAGGAGGGCCAGTTTGAAAGAGATTGGAGACTGTAAAGTGGTGACAGGGGAAAGTGTAGTTAGGCAGCATAGAATATTGGTCTGTGGGATGATGTTGGTGATCAAGAAGAGGAGGGGGAGTGTGAGGCCAGTACCAAGGATCAAATGGTGGAAACTGAAAAAGGGTGATTGTGAGGTTGAGTTCAGGAAAGAGTTAAGACAGGCACTGGGTGGCAGTGAAGAGTTACTGAATATCTGGGTAACTACAGCAGAGCTGGTAAGGGAGATGTCTAGAAAGGTGCTTGGTGTGACATCTGGACAGAAGAAGGAGGACAAGGAGACCTGGTAGTGGAATGAGGAAGTACAGGAGAATATACAGTAAAAGAAGTTGATGAAGAAGAAGTGGGATTGTCAGAGATGAAGAAGGTAGACAGGAGTATAAGGAGATGAGGTGCATGGTAAAGAGAGAGATGGCGAAGGCTAAGGCTGAGGCATATGAAGAGCTGTATGAAAGGTTGGACACTAAGGATGGAGAAAAAGGACCTGTACTGACTGGCTAGACAGAGGGACCAAGCTAGGAAAGATGTGCAGCAGATAATGGTGATAAAGGATAAAGAGGGAAATGTACTCATAAGCGAGGAGAGTGAGTTGAGGAGTTGGAAAGAGTACTTTGACGGGCTGATGAATGAAGAGAATAAGAGAGAGGAAGGTTGGATGATGTGGGTATGGTGAATCAGGAAGTGTAATGGATTAGCAAGGAGGAAGCAAGGATAGCTATAAAGAGGATACAGAATGGAAAGGCTGTTGGTCCAAATGACATACCTGTGGAAACATGGAATTGTTTAGGAGAAATGGCAGTGGAGTTTTTAACCAGATTGTTTAATGAAATCTTGAAAAGTGAGAGGATGCATGAGGAGTGGAGAAAAAGTGTTTGGATACCTATTATAAGAATAAGGGTGATGTGCAGAGCAGTAGTAACTACAGAAGGATAACATTGATCAGTCACAGCATGATGTTATGGTAAAGAGTAGTGGAAGCTAGATTAAGAAGGGAGGTGATGATTAATGATCAGCAGTATGGTTTCTTGCCAGGAAAGAGCACTACATATGAGATGTTTGCTCTGAGAGTGTTGATGGAGAAGTACAGAGAAGGTCAGAATGAGTTCCATTGTGTTTTTGTGGACTTAGAAAAAGCATATGACAGGGTACCTAGAGAGGAGTTGTGGTATTGTATGAGGAAGTCAGGAGTGGCAGAGAAATATGTAAGTGTGCTACAGGATATGTACAAGGGTAGTGTGACAGCGGTGAGGTCTGTGGTGGGAGTGACAGATGCAGTTAAGGTGGAGGTGGGATTATATTAGGGATCAGCTCTGAGCCCATTCTTATTCGCAGTGGTGATGGACAGGCTGGCACACTACATCAGTCAGGAGTCCACGTTGAATGTGATGCTTGCAGATGACATTGTGATCTGCAGTGACAGCAGGGAACAGGTTATGGAGACCCTGGAGAGATGGAGATATGCTTTATAGAGGGGAGGAATGAAGATCAGCAGTACTAAGACAGAATGGGAGGGAGGATAGAGGAATGATAAGGATGCATGGAGTAGAGTTTGCAAAGGTGGATGCGTTTAAATACTTGGGATAAACAGTTCAGAGTAATGACTAGTGTGGGAGAGAAGTGAAGAAGAGAGTACAGGCAGGATGGAGAGGGTGGAGAAGAGTGTCCGGAGTGATTTGTGACAGACAAGTACCATTAAGAGTGAAAGGGAAGGTCTACAAGAAAGTAATGAGATCAGCTATGTTATATGGGTTGGGGACAGTGGCATTGCAAAAAGGCAGGAGTCAGAGCTGGATGTGGCAGAGTTAAAGATGTTAAGATCTGCACTGAGTGTGATGAAGCTAGACAGGATTAGGAATATGTATATTAGAGGGTCAGCCCAGGTTGGACAGTTTGAAGACAAAGCCAGAGACTGGAGATTACATTGGTTTGGACATGTGTTGAGAAGGGATGCTGAATATATTGGGAAAACGTTGGTAAGGATGAAGCTGCCAGGTAAAATGAAAAGAAGAATTCCTAAGATAAATTGTCTGGATGTGGTGAGAGAGGACAAGCAGATGGTTGGTGTGAGAGAGCAAGATACAGAGGACAGGAAGAAATGGAGAGATATTATCTACTGGGGTGACCCCTAACAGGGACAGCCAAAAGAAAAAGAAGGGGATGTTCTAATGTCAGTCTTCACAGATTTGCCATTGATTTGCCAGACATAACACAACTCTATGAGTAAATGACTATGGATATGAAGCACTCATATGGTCAGTGTGATTGACACTGGACTGTTAAATGGCATGAGCTCAGTATATCACATGCGATTCAACACACACATCTACAGCAGTAGTTTATTATGCAAATACCCTGTATATGTCTCTTACATTTATGAGACAAACATTTATATCATAATTGTGGTCACAATTAACATATGGATATGTACAACATCACAGTAGCTGGCCTAGCAGTGTCACAGTCAGTATTGTTAAACACACACTCCAGTGGTAGTCATATGTGAGCCATCCTTTCCTGGGGTGACCCAGGGGCCTGAGCTGTGATCTATGGCACTGCAGACAGAACCAAATGCTATGGCCATAGGTTCTGATCAGCAATATATCAGTTCAGCAAGTCTTGTTGAGACATATTTGTTGAACTTCCCATTTTCCATTATTACATACCCCCTACTGCATTCCATTACAATGTTTACTTGTTTGACATACCTTTTTTCTTTTCCAAGTATTGTTGGTTTGATTCCGATTTGTGTTGGTTGGTTGGTCTGTCTCTCTCTCTCTCTCTCTGTGTATATATACATAAATATATATATATATATATATATATATATATATATATATATATATATATATATTTATATATAGAGAGAGAGAGATCTTCAAGATGTAGGGTATACATCTGTTTTGCATAAGCAGCAGCTTGCCTTTTGTAGGTAATGCTCATGAGCAGCTGATGGCCTGTGCACCAATTGATGTTCCCCACTTGCTAATTGCATGCAGAACAGCTGTGTTGTTATTCCTTTAGCCAATGGCATGGCAACACACTCCTACAATTGAGTACTTCATGTGGGTGTTGCCCCTTTTCCTTGCCTGTGAGGAGGACTTCATGGAGGTGTGTGAACAACAGCATCACAGAGGGTAGTTGGAAATACCTCTTACAAGAAAATCTGTGGAAAGAGCCCAACAAAATGGGGGAGAATGTTCCAGACATAGGGACAGAATTTAAGTATTGCTGTTATACAGTTGGATTAATGTTAATTTAACATGGTTTGTGTGGACATGGCTTTTCTGCATGATTTTAAGTCTGACAGTGTTATGTGGTTGGCATAACTCTCTGCTGTAGGGCTATCTGCAGAATGGCCAGAGTTTGGATACTTATGCTTAGAGTGTTCCTCACATTTTTTGTCTTTGGAAAATCAATAGCATATGCTGGAGATTGCAGTCAGTAAATGGTACCATCCATTTGTGTTTCTGACTTCATATCCCTCAGAAAATATATGTTACAACAAACCCTGTTACACCAGCAACTTTCTCAGTTTATAACAGCAATATTTCAAATATGCCTCTGTTTTTGGGCCTCTGTCCCCTAAGTATGTCAGGCTTCATCCAGATGCCATGCAGTAAGAGGTTGATAGGTATGGTATATCATTATTTAGTGTCTTCATTCCTGATATCATCCCAATGATGTATCAGAATGCCAGGCATGTTATGTGGAAGAGGAGTTATATATGAAGACAAAGCCTGGACATTCTGTGGGACTCTGTACAATTGAGAGGTCTGTGTATTTCTGGTGATTGTTGATAAACAGTCAGGATTGTGTAGCAGTGTAGTATGTAAATGTTATTTGGCCTGTGTAGGGGGGGGGGGTAGATGTAAGTGTTATGGCTCTTTTTCTATCTGACATGCTGCTCCAGTTTCTGGTAATCTATCAGTGTATATGTTTGTAGGAGCAGACAGAAACATGTCCCGAACCATGGTCAGGAGTCATACTATACTGTGAATTGGGCCAGTATATTTAGGGATAGTGTGTGAGTGGCAAACATGGTGATGTTTTTGTTCACACAGGCCTTATACTGTAATGTTCATTTGGCTTATCAGTATGTCACGGTGAGTGTGGTGAAATTGATTGTGGGCATGCAATTTCACACTGGTGTCTGTTTTTCTCTTGTAGAGTGACCTGAGTGCATGTATTATATGTCGGATTCTGGCACCTGATAGACAGCTGACTGGTACCTTCTCCTTACTCAAGTCCTTATTCAATTATGTCCCTATTTTCATGGCTTTCTCCCTCCAGTTTGTCAGGCTTAGTCCAGATTCGTTACACTATGGGGTTGTGGCCAGATTGATTCAGAATGTCCAGGTTTACTGCTCATATATATGGTATGTTCCACAGATTCATTGTTTGTATTTCTCTGGTAAATCATTGTGATGATCTGAGGATTTCTGTCAGTAAATGACGACATACATTTCAGTTTCAGACTTCACATCCTTCAGAACATGTATGCTGAAACAAGCCCTGTTACTCTAGCAACTTTCTACATTTATAAGAGCAATATTTAAAATAGGTCCCTAGTTTTGGCACATTATCCCCCATTTTGACAGCCTTTGATTCTTGCACTAAGAGGCTGAGAGGTATGGTTCTGAGGTATTACTCCACTACATGTTATGAGCATATAAATATATATATATATAGATATACATATATACATATGTATATATGTATATATATATATATATGTATATATATATATATGTATATATATATATATATATATATATATATATATATATATATATATATATATATATATATATATATATATATATATATATATATATATATGTGTATATATATCTATATATATGTATATATGTATATATATATATATATATATATATATATATATATATGTATATATGTATATATATATATATGTATATATATATATATATATATATATATATATATATATATATATATATATATATGTGTGTATATATATATATATATATATATATATATATATATATATAGATATATGTATATGCAATATATAAATATATATATGCATATATAAATAACTATGGTCTGATGAAGCTAATGTGAAAGCGCTTACCTTTGACTGAGAGTGCACTACCCATTAAAAGAAGTTTTTTACCTGAAACAGTGGATCTCTTTATGAAGGCAAACTCATTTCTTCATGGTTTGGATGTTGGTTTGAACATTTTTCATCTTGCTCAAGATTTAATGAAATATTATTAGTGGAACTGTCGCATGGTTGCTATTGCTGGAGTTTTATTTCTATATATATATATATATATATATATATATATATATATATATATACATACATATATATATATATATATATATATATATATATATATATATATATATATATATATATATATATATATATATATATATATATATACACACACACACACACACACACACACACACACACACACACACAGGTGTATATGTATATATACAAAATCTGACTGATTCTACAGACTCTTTTCCATACTGTAGAATGACTCTATTACATGATATGTTTGAAAAAACATAAAAAATTGCGAAAGCTTAAATGGTGTAGTGGTGTACTGTTTGGACTATGGTGTATTGTGCCTTGGGTTCAAAACTTGGCAGTGCTGATTATTTTGTTGCTAGGCAGAGCAGTGGCTGATGCAGACAGAGTGATAAAGCAGTTTTAAGTGGGTATACGTGGATTTGCATGATGTTAAGCAATGCCAACACACAGTTAACCATAGAGATGCTTAATCTGTATTGGCTTCATTTAGCATCACACAAACTCACTTACTCCCGCTTAGACCTGTGGTCATTTCTTTAAAAGAAAAGAAAAAGGGGTGTTTGGGAAGTGGTGAAAAAGGGGCACTCAGAGGGAAAAACAATATGAAAGATAGCTAGAGATGTTCAGGCTGGGTGTAGGAAAGGTCCATAGCTGTCCATTTCTTATACTGCAAAAGCTGTGCATTTGTACAGAATTTGGAGGTGAATTTGGACACTCAAACCGCAGAGAAAGGTGTGTGGACAACAGAAATGTGTTGTCAAGCCAACTGGACCAGATTACATGCATCCAGTGGACACATGTGCAAAATGTACAGCTATGTATGGGGTGATATTTTTGGGGGGACAGATCCTTTTTTCTTTTTTTAAGGTGAGAGTGGGATGTTGGGGAAGGATTGTAAGTATGTCTGGGGAGGTAGGTTGGGTAGGGAGACAGACAAGGCAGACAAGACAGCAAAGAGGGGCAGTATATGACACATGAGTGAGGTAAACACATTTGACGGGGAGGGTGATTGAGAATCCAAAGTCCATGGGCCCCATATGGTTACAGTGGGACTGAGATCCCCACCCATGAGAAGTTACCACTATATCTTTACTGCCCCAAAGGTGTCTATGCTGGGGCCTGGACTGCAGGGTCGGCCTACCCCTCGAGGTGCACCAGGTGGCCTTCAATCTGGTGCAGCTGCTCTCCCAACTTAGATAGAAGGCTGTTGCACACCAAACCTTGAACCTGACTTTGGGTGACAGGATCTTGTCTACGCCGCTCCCAGGAGGGGGGACTGGCCCCATCCCCTGAGGCAGTTCCTCCTGAAGGTGGTGCAGGACCAGCAGATGAGGGAGATCTGGGTTGGGTCCCAGACATCCAGGGTCCTGGTGTTATGGCCAGATGAGGTGGGACAGGCTGATCCACTGGGATCTGCCTTCCCAAATGGGCTAAGGTGTTGAGGTTTTACAAAATATGTTGTTTAGTCATGAACAACACATTTCAATATTAGTTATAACAGCATGCATGGGTGTTCCAAGTAACCCCATAAAACAGATTTGAAACAGTTGCACAGCAAACAGAACACATGCACAAATGGAACAACAGTATGCATTGTAACAGCATGCCAGTAACATTGATGGCAACAGTCCACCAACAATGGTATTTGAACAAGGTATGTTAACATGCAAGCAATCAGACATATTAATAATAATATAACACAAGTCTTAACATTAGGGTTGTAGCACAACATACCCATTCTATATGAGTAATAATTATTGACGCAGATGAGGGGTGTGGGGAGAGACAAAAAGTCTATTAACAACTGTTTATGCTTCTATTTTCCACAACAGTACTGCTCAATACTCTATGGGTCTGCCCTCATTTTACATCTACCTATGCCCATAGCTTCTGTAGTACAAACACACCTTTTAAACTGTCAGCCTGGAATGGCATGAGGCAAACTGTGACAATTCTCGGTACTTGACTAGAGGGGACTCGTACATGTCAGGGTTACATATCTGGCACAGGAGGGATACCCTGAACTGCTGATATGTGAGTGTGCTACTGGCATATATCAACTGCTTTTCTATCTGTGTCCAGGATTATTTGCAGCAGTGACCACTAGCCATGATAGCATGACACTTGAAAGACATGTATCGGGATCATACCTCTCAACCTCTTAGAGCATGACATCTGGACAAAGCCATACATAAGAGTGTGACAAAGGCCCATAAATATGGACATTTTTTATATACTGATCTTGCTAACTTTGAAAGTTGGTAAAATAACAGGTTTTGCATTTGCATGGCTTTTCTGAAGGATATGACATCTGACACTTGTATGTATATCATTAATTTCTAACTTCAGTCTATAATGGTTTTCCACTGATTTGCCATGACACCACTACTTTAAGTAAAATGGACCAGAAATCTGAGACAGATATCTGGACATTCAGTGAATATCTGCACAGTTGAGAGGTAAGAATCAGGAAGAGTGTATGCTGTATGTACTTACTCTGTTGTCATTTGCAGGCATGTGGTGGGACAATTGAACAGTTGTACACAGTTTATTAGCATACTCTTCATACAGCTACTGGCAACATTTACTTACCTGTAAAACCTGTGGGGAAATTATATGTTAACACTACCTGGCTGTTTTTACCTTTATTCCTGATTTCTTGTGTGTCAGTATGCACACATCTTAGTGCCACTCCCTGGATTCGAACCATGTCTGGGTGTGCCAAATGAACAGCTAAGCTATTTGTCATCACACTGAGGTACTGGGGAACTGCTGCTTTTTGTTTCTGTAGTTTCTGCCTAATAGTCTCTTGGCTGGACAGTCTGAACTTGTAATCCTGTGATGCATGCCTGACAGATAGTTATTGTACTGTGCATTACTACTTCGCATTACCACATTCTGGAAAGAAAAGGTTAACACAAGGCAATGCTGAATGGAACACACTTTGATACTTTACATGTTACTATTCAGGGTTCAGAGCTTAGTGCAGTATATATTTCACATTTAATTTATATCTCGTTTTACAGCTATGCCATCTACAGTTTCTCCTAACAGCTTGTTCACAGATGCACCTTAGTTAATGTATGCTGTCACAGCCATATTTGCTGTGAAGAACCTGCATACATTCTATATATGTCTACAACAACATACCAGAATAAAAGCAACAGTTTTTCATAAGGGTCTTTATTGTACTTCAATATTCATTAGTCAAACTTTTTTATTTATTCAGTTCACACAGTAGCAGTATACCTACTAGCAGTAAGCAATGTAGTCCTTCTTAGCTATTTTAACAATATACTGCAAAATAGATTTGTACTCACCAGCCTGTCAGCACAGCCTCAGCAGTCTGTCACCATGGGCTTTGATGTTCACACCCTCTCTGCTGCAGCTGTAGGGGAGAAAAACACATATTCTGTTGAATGTTTGTCTCCCCTCTACAAAACCACATTGATCCATATCTATTGGAACATGGGGTAAATTATTGGCTAGGCTTGTAAGGGCCTCAGGGCCAATAGCCTAGTAATTTCCTATGAGCCTATGAAAGTGGTCCAGTGACAGCAAAGCAATGCATATCTGTCTATCACATTCTCAGGCTAGTGTTTGCCACAAACTACTTGATAGTGATACTTACACACTACCGGAGCATTACTGGCCCATCCATCTTGGATCCACTGGTCTAAGACTGGCCCCTTCCTATGCTTTAGGTCAATATAGTGGTGCCATATCTACTCACCAGTCCAGGGCATGCCTGTAGCACTGGTGAGGTCATGTGCGAGATGGTTCCAGGCCTCTGCTTCTATTGAGAGCCTGGTACTGGGCCTGCAGCAGTCTCTCCTCATGTTTTTTTTACTAGGAGTCCAGTCATGACCCTGGACTCCTGAATGCTGCAGCATTGCACCCAAAAGCACACTCCCTCTCCTATGCCAGTCATTGCATCTGCACAGATGGACTATAACAGATTATGGCTGTGTTCTCACCTGCACCATTTAAATAGAGCGATATTCCCACCCTTTGCTGTCACTGGACCACTTTCATAGGATCATAGGAAATTACTAGGCTATTGGCCCTGAGGCCCTTACAAGCCTAGTCAATAATTTACCCCATGTTCCAATAGATATGGATCAATGTGGTTTTGTAGAGGGGAGACAAACATTCAACAGAATTAACACAGCAGTGTGCAAGAAGATCCTGTTATTTTTGGTTAGTCTTGGTGCAGGGAAGGCATTTGATAGAGTTGCTTGGATTTTATAAGTAGGGCAATGGTAACATCTGCACTCTCTTATAGAATAATGTGGCTAATTAGGGAGATATACAAATGGTCACAGGAAAGAATTAAGGTGAGAGAATTCCTTTCTGATAAGCCAGGTTTCAGTAGAGAAACCAGGGGGTGTCCTCTTTCTCCTTTGTTATTAGTCTTATAGCTGGATACATTGACAAAGAAAATAAGACAGTCACAAATTCAAGGGTACACATGGTATAGTACTCAAGAAAAATTAGCCTTATTTGCAGAAGAGATTATTTTGTATTTTATTAATCCAGAAAATTATATTTAAGTGTTGTAGAACATTTTGAGATATTTTCACTTTTTCACGATGTAAAATAAATGAGGGTAAAACAAATGCTAATGCAGCAAACAATGTTCCCACATTGGTTTAGCAATACCCACATTTATGGGAATATGATAAGGTGAAGTATTTTGATGTTTGGATTAAAAAGGATTCTATTATGATAGCTCAGGATATGTGTGAAGAGACTAAGGGCAGGATTCATTAACAGCTATATGACATTGCACTATTTGGTATTCATTAGTCGGCTCTACGTGACATGTAGAACTGCTAAACAAATGGAAATTTCAGAATATGCCAATAAATGCATAAAGAGGAAAAATACATGCTAATTAGCCAATCCAACATGGCAGGGCCATTTGGGAAGCCATAAAGCAATATGGTTTCAAAATAATGCACTGCTGTATTTTGAAAAGGTTAAGCTCCGCTAAACAGTGTGCAAACCCTCTAAGCCAGTTTTAGCACTGCTTAAAGGAGAAGTCGTTGAGCAGTGTTTAACAGTGTGCAAATCCACTTAGCTGAGCTACCTGCTGCTTAGTATTCATGTCTTAGCAATGATTACACCAGCTAAGCATAGCTGAGCATTGCTAACCATTGCTCACTTTTAATTTTTTAACTATATCAGAATACAGACTTCATTTATTAAGTGTACATGATTTACTTTACATGACATCCCTCTATGTGCTTTCCTTACATTGACAAGGGGCGTGACTATACTGTATGAGACACATGTGTGTACATGGGTGGTTTCACATGTTATATGCACTCACACTTACATTTTACACCAGCTACACTACCCTGGTTGACAAGAAACAGTTACTACATAATTTACATTTAAGAAAATAATTTTAACACTGCTTTCACATATAACAATCACATGCCTGTCTTGGTACTCAAACCATGAGCACCTGCATGTAAAGCCAGGACTCTAACCACTACACTGTCTCAGCTTGGGAATTTAGCTGTATATTTGCGTTTATCTCCTATGGGATTTTTAAGCTATGGTAAGCAGAGGGCCATAAAGTGCACACCCACTTAGCTACACTTAAACATTGCTTAGCCTAGAAAAAAATATATAATATTAGTATTATATAATTATGTTATATAGTGAGTATTGTGGTGTTCTGACAAGTCATTTTGGACTGTAGTTAGGAAAAAATGGCATACATTTGGCTTTCAGGCTTCTATCCTTCAGAGATTCCTGCTAATACATATCCTGTTTTCTATCAACTGTCTAAGTGTGTGAGTGCAATATGTCAGAAGTGTCCCTATTTTTAGTGTTTTGTCCCCCCATTATTTGTGCCTTTGTCCACATGGACTGCTGTCAGGGAATATTGGCATACATTTGCTTTCAGACTTCTGTCCTTTGGTAATTCATGCTAATTCATGACATATTTTCTATCATCTTTCTAAATTTGTGAGGACTATATATAAGATGTGTCCCTTTTCAGGGATTTATCCCCATTATTTGTGCCTTTGTACACATTTCCTGCTTTAGCAGGTTGTGAGGTGTCATATGGCACTTTTACAATGCACAGGGTGTGTCACAGAACCTGTCACACACCCCCTGCATTGCTTTCCTACTGCTGTATGTATTTCAGTGTCCGCAGACACTGAAATCATTTATTTCATTTCAGTGTCAGCAGACACAGAAATACTGGCATAATATTAGAGAAATTCTCTGAGCCTACACAGGATATCAGATATTTATTTATTATTTATTTATTTACATTTGTTGATCGGGCTAGTCTAACTGGATACATGTCCATTTTCAGTAGAGGCCCGGGGAGAAAAGCTCCAAGCAGACAGGTAAAGACATTATTATACAATAATAATATAGAAAAGCTATAAACATATACAGATAATACCATTATTTGGGATTTTTGCAAAAGAGGATGATCAAGAACAAATTTACAATAAATGAAAAAGTGTAAAATTTTTTTTTTTTTTTTTTAGGATAACATAGTACAGGAGAAAGGCCAATAATTAGTAATAAAGTACCCTGGAGAAAAGAAATAAAAGGGATAGCAGGAATGCATAAAGGTGGAGAGATCAGTCAGGGTTAGTGCAGGGGCAGAGCCAGTGAGTTTTAAAATGTTCTTTGAGATGTTTTTTAAAAAGATGTGTGGAAGAGAGAGTAGAAAGTTCACTTGGAAGCTAGTTCCAGGCCTTGCCAACTGTGTTAGCAAAAAGAGAGTCTCCAGTTTGTTTTTAGATTTAATAGTGGAAACTAGGAGCTTATTGGCTGAGCGAAGACTAGTAAGGTTTTTGTAAGGGGTAGTCAGATTATTGAGGATTGGGATATTATTAGGGTGGAAAAGTATATTTTGGGTTATAGTAGGTTGATGATGGAGTAGTGGTGCTGTAGTTCTAACCATCCCAATTGTTTGAGGTTGAGACAGTGGTGTGTTCTAAAAGGGTTGCCGGTAGCAAATCTGGCTATGTTATTATAGCTAGTGGCAAGTTTGTTAAGGTTGCTTTTGGAAAGGTTAGTATAAATGGCAGAGGCATAAAGCAGGGTAGAGATCAGATGAGTTTGGGCTATAGTGGTTCTGGCTGTAGGTGTAAGGAAGAGTTTGATTCTATACATGGAACCCAGTTTTTTGTTGACAGATTTTATGGTAGTGTTGATATGATCATCATAGCTAAGGTTGTTGTCAATGGTTATGCCTAGGAGATGGGTTGTGGTATCAGGGGATATTGTGGTTCCATTGTTAGAGGATATAGTGAAGTGAAATTGTGGTGATTTTAGAGTGGGAGTGAAGAGTAATAATTTTGTTTTTCTTTTTGCATTCAGGAGGAGGCAGTGTTGCATGAACCAATTTTCAACAGTCTGAAATACAGACTGGGTGAGGGTCTGGAGTGTGGTTGGAGACCTAGCAGAGCAGATTAAAGTAGAATCATCGGCATACTGAATGCAGGTGGCTTGAGGAATTGTAGTGTTTAGGTCATTAATAAACATTGAAAAGAGAAGAGAGCCTAGCAGGGGCGGCTCGTGGCATTGGGCTGCCGGACTGCAGCCCCCTCAAAATAAAAATTAGAAAAGAAAAACAAAACAAAATTATTTTTTAAATTTCGTGGACTTCGCACATGCACAGTAGTCCCGACTACTGTCGGTCTATGCACATGCTCAAGGCAGTCCGGCAGTCCCCACAGAGGGACACAAGGAGACGTCTGTGCACTTTTAAAGTGCACAGACTCGCTGGGATTATATGTCGGGTCCGGACTGCAACAGCAGCTGTCAGAACAGTCTCGTCATTGGGAGGGAGCTTTTACTTGGGATCTTGTCGGGAAGGAGCTTTGCTTGGGATCCCGTGGGTCTTTGTGAGTATTGCATGGGCAGGATATGGTATGGAGAACAGACAGGTAAGTGTATGGTGTGTTTTACTTTATACTGTGTGTGTTAGCTGGATATATTAGTGTTTTCAACTGGATAGATTATAGTGTGTGTGTGTGTGTGTGTGTGTGCTCATGGTGGTGTGGTAGGGAATACCTCAATCTTGAACCCTGTACCCTGTATGCAGGTGTTAAAGACTTGAGTTCCCTACCCACCACCAGTTGCAAAAAAATTGCAGATTTTTGCCTCATATTTGATCTGATCTGTTCCTCATAATATCTGTGGTTTGTAAATGTTGCAATGCTTGATATTTGATGGTATAGTAGTAGCATTGTTGCCTCACAGCTGCAGGTTCTCAGGTTTGATTCTTGGCTGGGGTTCCTTCTTTGTGGGGTCCGTATCTTCTCCCTGTGTTTGTGTGGGTTTGCTTTTGTGTCCTCCCATGTTACAAAGACATGTCTGCATTATTTCTTCCTGGGCCTCTGCTGAAAATTGTTTTTTTGTTCGAAGTCAGACTGTCCTGATTAATAAATGTTAAATAAAATTGACAGGCATTTGAATTTCAGACTTCAGGTTTCTGAATGTTTAATTTCTTGCAGATTTGATGGTGCAGTGGTAGTATTGTTGCCTCACAGCTATTGGTTTTCTGGTTCGATTCTTGGTTGGGGTGGCTTCTGTGTGGAGTCTGCATCTTCTCCCTGTGTTTGTGTGGATTTGCTCTGGTGCCCTGCCATTTTACAAAGACGTGTCTGCAGTATTAATCCCTGCCTCTCTGCTGAAAATTGTTTTTGTTCTGTCCACAGTAAAATTGACAGGCATTTGAATTTCAGACTTCAGGTTTCTGAACGTTTAATTCCTTGCAGATTTGATGGTGCAGTGGTGGTATTGTTGCCTCACAGTTATAGGTTTTCTGGTTTGATTCTTGGTTGGGGTGGCTTCTGTGTGGAGTCTGCATCTCCTCCCTGTGTTTGTGTGGATTTGCTCTGGTGCCCTGCCATTTTACAAAAACGTGTCTGTAGTATTAATCCCTGCATCTCTGCTGAAAATTGTTTTTGTTCTGTCCGCAGTAAAATTGACAGGCATTTGAATTTCAGACTTCAGGTTTCTGAATGTTTAAATCCTTGTAGATTTGATGGTGCAGTGGTAGTATTGTTGCCTCACAGCTATAGGTTTTCTGGTTTGATTCTTGGTTGGGGTGGAGTCTGCATTTCCTCCCTGTGTTTGTGTGGATTTGCTCTGGTGTCCTGCCATTTTACAAAGACGTGCCTGCAGTATTAATCCCTGCATCTCTGCTGAAAATTGTTTTTGTTCTGTCCGCAGTAAAATTGACAGGCATTTGAATTTCAGACTTCAGGTTTCTGAATGTTTAGTTCCTTGCAGATTTGATGGTGCAGTGGTAGTATTGTTGCCTCACAGCTATAGGTTTTCTGGTTTGATTCTTGGTTTGGGTGGCTTCTGTGGGGAGTCTGCATCTCCTCCCTGTGTTTGTGTGGATTTGCTCTGGGGCCCTGCCATTTTACAAAGACGTGTCTGCAGTATTAATCCTTGCATCTCTGCTGAAAATTGTTTTTGTTCTGTCCGCAGTAAAATTGACAGGCATTTGAATTTCAGACTTCAGGTTTCTGAATGTTTAAGTCCATGCAGATTTGATGGTGTAGTGGTAGTATTGTTGCCTCACAGCTATAGGTTTTCTGGTTTGATGCTTGGTTGGGGTGGCTTCTGTGTGGAGTTTGCATCTCCTCCCTGTGGATTTGCTCTGGTGCCTTGCCATTTTACAAAGACGTGTCTGCAGTATTAATCCCTGCGTCTCTGCTGAAAATTGTTTTTGTTCTGTCCGCAGTAAAATTGACAGGCATTTGAATTTCAGACTTCAGGTTTCTGAATGTTTAATTCATTGCAGATTTGATGGTGTAGTGGCAATATTGTTGCCTCACAGCTATAGGTTTTCTGGTTTGATTCTTGGTTGGGGTGGCTTCTGTGTGGAGTCTGCATCTCCTCCCTGTGTTTGTGTGGATTTGCTCTGGTGCCCTGCCATTTTACAAAGACGTGTCTGCAGTATTAATCCCTGCGTCTCTGCTGAAAATTGTTTTTGTTCTGTCCGCAGTAAAATTGACCGGCATTTGAATTTCAAACTTCATATTCTTCAAAATACATAGTAGCACAACCTTTTTTTCTAGCAATTTTCTAAGTTTATAAGATGAATATTTTAAATTTGTCCCTATTTTTGGGACTGTATTCCCCCATTATTGGCTTCGTCCAGGTTTTTGTGCTAAGGTTGACAGCTATGGCAAGAACTGAATTCATTGAATATGTTTGAGGGCTGTATTCCCTCATTACTGGGTTTTTCCATGTGTTTTGTACTAAGAGGTTGACAGCTATGGTGAGAACTGAATTCACTAAATGATAGCCATTTAAGTTTCAGTCTTCCTCTCTTTTACAAAGCAGCTGATGTGGCGTAGTGGTATGTTACTCTGACTGTTTTTTGCTCAGGGACCTTGGCAGTAAAATATATGGTGGCAACACAACATTTTATTCTAGCAACTTTCCAAGATTATACAAGCAATGTTTAATGTGTCCCTGGTTTTTGGGCTTTTGAGCCCCCAATACATTTTGGCTTTTTCCAGTTTTCTTGAGCTGCGAAGTTGAGATGCAGTTGAGTATTGAGTAGATTTTACAAGGAGCTGAGAGCTGCAGGGGAATAGAAGTTTAGTGCTTTTCCTGGTTAATACTATAGCACAACAGGTTGTGTATATACTTTTGATGCAGAAGGCTGTGGGTTCTACTCCCACAAGGGGTGGATACTGCCGTACTGAGAATGTTCTCCTTGGTGAAGATACTAACTATGACTTCGTTATCAGTTTGCCATCCATTTCCTCTTGCAATATTATTACTAGCTTATCATTTTTTTAATGTTATATATAGGCAATTTATTCCTGAGGGGCAAACAGACACTTTATTTTTCGATGAAACCATGAAATATAAAGGTGATTGCTAGCAGCAACTGCTTCATTAGTTACAGATTTCTTTAATGTGGAATTATTTAGATGACTTACTTCAGAGATTGTGCATATTTACTGATAATGGACTGTAGAATTGTGCATATTTACTGATAAAGGTGCACTGTAGAAGTGTGCATATTTACTGATAATGGTGGACTGTAGAATTTTGCATATTTACTAATAATGGTGGACTGTGGAATTGTGCATATTTACTAATAATGGTGGACTGTAGAATTGTGTATATTTACTAATAATGGTGGACTGTGGAAGTCTGAGTAGACTTTTTTTTGATAAATGTTCTCAACTGGGCAGTTTTGCTATTATGGGTGCATATAGTTTGTTTCATTGCTTACTGGAAAAATGTTCAAAACAAATTTAAAACACCCTCTAACAAGTGTACTGTATTGTACAAGGAATATAATTTTAGTACAATGAGGAAGGTGTATCAAAGAGCACATGTATGTTTCATATGCAAGGGGCCTATGATTCGAAAACAGCCCAAAATTAATCTTTATCTGCCACTGGCAAAATGTATTTTCTTTGAATGTGTGTTTCAATGCTGTTTTAATGAATGTGAGTTTCAAGGGCAGAGAAGTTTTAATGCTATGTTTTCATTGTGAGACTGCATTGCTTTGTTTAACAGATGACTTAGTGTTTGTGCTGTAAAATACAAAATAAAATGTTCAAATGAAGTCCAACTCATCATAGAAGTAAAGCAGTATGCACATTAGTGTTTATGGTAAATGGAGTGAAATAGCCAAGTAATGGTTCATTGGAATGGCTGCAGAGGCTCCATTCAACCATTATTTTGTCAGGGGGAGGGAGGGCAGCAAACTCAGACAGGCCTAGTTGAACTATACCTCCCAACTGTCCAGATTTTCAAAGAATGAATAGATTTTTGCTTCTTATTTTTGGTTTGTTGTTCATAAAATTTGTAGTTTTAATTCCTAAATGATTTGCCAGAAGTCACTAAATAATAAGTTTCAGACTTCATAACCTTCAGAAAATTGCATGTTAAAGTAAGAGCTGTTCTATCAACTGTCTCAATTTATACAAGAGCAATTTTTAGTACTGTTTATATGTGCCCCCAATATATTTGGCCTTGTTCAGATTTACTGCATTAACAGGTTGAGAGATACATGCAAATAAATTGCTTTATAGAATTAGGCATAGCCAACCTCTCAACTGTCCCCAATTTTTGGCTCAAAATGTTGCTCTTCCCCTAATAATCCCTCCGCAAAATAGCTATTTTGGAAGAAACATGGAGGGTTTACAATTAAGAAATAACTGTAATAATCAAAGTTATAGATTACTTGAAATGCATGTAGATTCTTTTATTTTGTCAGCTGCTCAAGGTAGCAGTACTAATATTAAAGTGTCCCTTCTTTGACAGGTAGCAGCTGTATTGTGTGTCTATGTTATATTTTTGCATCACATTTTTGGTCCATTTTTCATAAAATTGTGTTTTTTGGCAAATTAGTGACAAATCACTAAAGACTGAAGCTAGAAAATGACAGACATTTGAGTTTCATATTTTATACCCTTCAGAAAATTCATACTAATGCAAGACCTATTCTATTATCTTTCTAAGTTTATTAGAGCAATATTTAAAAATTGTCCTTATTGTTGGGCCTTTGTCCCACTTCTGCGTATGGCTTTGTCCAGATTTCTTGCTCTTGAGGTTGAGAGGTATGACAAATGTGTCAGGGCCATCACAGTCAGCCAGAGAGATTTCAAATTGTGACATGCTTGTTGCACCCCACTCCCCCATGTAGTGACTCTGGATGTGTCCAAGCAAGGCAAGGAGTAGTTGTATCTACCTTGGATGGGGAGGACACACTGCATAAGTACTACAGTGGCTTTTCATCTGTCCTTGATTTTGCAGAATGGTCTGGTTTCTGTCATATTTTTGTACTGTTGATTTATGCTTATTACTCAGATTTATGCTTATTACTCAAAGTGTCTGTTGCTCTGTGTTTAAGTAGCAATGCTTTAATGACCATAAGGTAAGCTTGTCTGACATCGTAAGATGCAAGTAAGCTTTAATAAGCATACTGTTAAAGAATTGCCAACATTGAAAGCCTTTCTGTTGTTGCCATGCAGAGAATACTTGACTAGATAATGTATAAGCCTTGGGTATTAAAGTACAGGATTCCATTATTTTAAAAAGCTCATTACACTTGTTGGAGACTTCCAGTCATCTCTACAGACTTTACCCGTAAACTAAACAGAATGCCAATCATGTGTGGTCCATAACCTGTACAGTAATCCTTTAAGCAATGTATCTTGAGCTTGTTTCTTGTTTGCTTTTCATTTTTGACTTTGAACATGTTTTCACCATGAAAGAGGTTGTCAGGCAGTAGGTCTTTTTTGGATAAGAAACATTTTTACAAGTGGGGCATCACATAGATTTCTACTTTCAGCATGTTACTTGGTACTTTAATAAAGCTGAATATATTATAATTAGAACTGCAGTGCAAGGAGAAGTGGTTTGAGTTGAGTGCTTCTGGTTTTTCTTATACTTGATTTTGACTGGCATTCCAGTAATGTATTTAAAAAGTAATTTATTTTTTCATGCCTCACAACCTTTTGTTTCCATCTAGATATTAAGTAAGCTGTCATGCAGCCAATGCATTGAAATATTTTTATTCTTCTACACTTATTTTTGTCTTGATTGGACTTTCATAATGATGGTTTGCCACCCAGGGCAGCGTATTTAATTAAAGTTAGTTTTTTGTGGTTTTGTGCATAGCTCCTCCCCTTTATGGTTCACCACACCCCTTCCCTTTGACCCCACCCATTCAGCGTCTCCTGCAGCCCCCCTGTGATTTGAAGTCACCAGCCGCCACTGGGGCCTAGGATGAAACCTTGAGGTACTCCAAGGTTTATGGGGAGGGGAGTTGACAGCATATTATCCCAAAGGACTGCTTGATGACAGTTGTCTAAGTAGGATTTAAACCAGAGTAACGCCTGTGCATCCAGTGAATGTGCTTTTAATACCTCTAAAAGCAGATTATGGTTGACCATATCGAAGGCTTTTGAAAGGTCAATAAATAAAGCAGAGGAAAGAGTGTTATTGTTACGATTTTTGTTTATACAGTCAGAAAAGGATAGCAGGGAAGTTGAGTTACTATGGAATGGTCTGAAACCATGTTGGCAGTTGGCAAACAAATTGTTGTGGAGAAGATGGTCAAGTAGTTGTTGGTGGATACATTTTTCCATTACTTTAGCTATAGGAGAGAGTAAGGCAATAGGTCTAAAGTTGGAAATGTCAGTTGATATCCCACCTTTGTGTAAAGGAAAGATGTGAGATACCTTCCATATAAGGAGGATTTTACTTTCTGAAATAGTTCTATTAATAAGGATAGAAATAGGGTAGGCTATGACTTTAGCTGCAATTTGCAGGTATTCTGCTGGTATACAGTCAGCAGAGGGGGTGCATGGCTTGAGTTTTAGAAGGAGGTTACTAATGAGAGATGTAGGAACTGGTTGTATGTGGAAAGAAGGAATAGAGTTTGATGTGGTATTAGATGGGAGGGAGCTGGTGGGTGGTAGAGAATTAGCTAGAGATTGTATGGTTTCAATAAAGTAGTTGTTAAAGGAATCAGCTATTAGTTTAGGGTTATTTTGGGTGATCCCTGATGGGGTGGGAGACTTGGTATGCCCTGGATGAAGTAGTTTGTTCATAGCTGACCAGAACTTTTGTAGTTTTTGTTTGTGGGTTTGTTGGAGGTGAATGTAAAAGTTTCTTTTATCTAGTAGGATGTCTTTTTTGTAGCATGTCTTAATTGTTTAAAGTAAAGGTGGTCTGAAGGGCTTTTAGAGGCTCTCCACTTGGCCCAGATTTTATTTCTTAGGAGGATTTTTTGCCTTGTTTGTTTTGTGAGCCAAGGGGCAGTTTTGGTCTTTATTCTGGATGAGCAATGGGGGGCATGGAAGTCTAGGATTTGAAGGAATTTGGTATTAAAGTAGGTAACTGCTTCATCAAGTGGAAGATGAAGCAGTGGTGACCAGTCACAAGACTTCAGTTCGGTTTGGAAGTTCTCAGGGTGAAAGTTTTTTTTTGAGCGGGAGGTTTTAAAAATAGTAGGATTGGGCCTATGAAGTTTTTGTTTAATTATGTAAGTAAGAACATGGTCACTGATGTCATCAGGAAGGTTTCCTGGCTTATAAGTAGTAGGATGATTGTTTATGAGAATCCAGTCAAGTAAGGTTTCCTTACCACTTTGTTTGTGGATTCTCGTAGGGGTGGATATCATTTCTGAGAAATCAAAAAGATTTATGTGGTTAATGGGATTTGGGGACCTACAAGTATACCAGTCTATATTAAAGTCACCTAAGACAATGGTTTCCTGGGGTAGGTGTAAAGATAGGCTACTAAGTATATTTTCCAGAATACTGATATTGTTTCCTGGGGGAAGGTAGGAACAGATTATGTAGATGGATTTATGGTTATTGATTTGAAGTTTGTCTGAAAGGGTTTCTGCTGTGGGGTTTGTGGGAAGTGGCACATTGAAGGTTGATAGTTGGAGTTCAGATTTATAAAACATGGCTACTCCCCCACCTTTTTTGGTAGTTCGGTCTTTTCTCAAGATGTTATATCCTGCGGGGGTAATTTCGTGATCTTTGGTTGAAGGTCTAAACCAAGTTTCAGTAATGCAGAGGATATCAAAGTTCTAGACATCTAGAAGTGCATGAAGATGGGATATTTTATTGCTGATGCTACGGATGTTAAGGTGAGCTATCAGAAGGGAGTAAGATGGCCCTGTTAGGGTGGAGGTGGTGTAGGGTTTTTGGTTATGAGGGTCACTGGGGAGTGTTGTATGTGGACCAGGGTTAGGATGGATATCACCATCTAAGAGATTATTTTGTAGGGTTTTTTTGTATTAGTTTTATGAATTTGAAGTAGTTGAATGGGTGCTTCTTGTCAAGGAGGTAAGTGATATGGGTAGATCTGTGGTACTTTGGAAGGGTATAGCTAGATGTAGAGGTTATGTTAATGTGTTTTAGGGAATTTATATGTGAGAATGTTGTGGTTTGTTGGTAGTGGTGGTGGTGTTGTATTAGAGAATAATGTTCAAAGAAGGTTAGTGAGAATGCTAGAGTAAGGGCAGTTAGAATGCTGGGTAGGAGTAGGAGGTATGTGTAAGTAGAGTTGTATTTAGAGGCCATTGGGTTGAATGGGTAAGGGTGGTGTGAGGTGAAAGAAGGTGCCTAGTATTTTGTAGGAGTGTAAGGTGTAAAGTGACAGGTGATAATAGAGGTAGCAGAAGGAGGAAAAGAGTGTAGCAGGTGGTGGAGAGCTTAGAGGTGAAGTTTAGTATGAGTTGTTACAGAAATTAGGAATATAGGAGTAAGTTAAGTGTAGTTGGAATAACTATAGAAATTAGAGATGGAAGAAGGTGGAAGAGAGAGTTGTAGAAGGATTGAAGCAAAAGAGTGTTATAGAGGTTACAAAGGTAAGAGGAAGGTAGGTTAAGTTGGTAAGTACAGCAGGTAATAGTAAGTTTAGGTATGGAGGGTGTAAGGTTATTGAGTATTGGTTGGGAATTATTCTAGTAGGAAGTAGGGGGTGTTAAATGGAAGTAGGTTGTGATAAGTAGTTAAGGAGCAGGGGGTGTGGTTAAGCGGGTAGAAAGCTAGCAGTAATGGGATGGGTGGAAATAGGGGGTGTTAATTGGAAGTAGGTTGTGAAAGGTAGTTGAGGAGCAGGGAGTGTGGTTATGCAGGTATAAAGTTAGCAGCAGTTGGGGTAGGTGGGAATTGGGGGTAGGGTAGGAGAGCGGAGTGAGCCCACAGGGTGAACGGAGCAGGCTACAGCAGGTAGATGAATATTCTGCAGAGAGACAATTAGAGAGTAGCAGGTTTCTGGTACAGACAAGGTGGCCAGAGGTAAGTAGAGTTAGGTACAGCAGGTTAGAGGAAAAAGGGACTAAAATAAAAGTAGGAGAGGTATAATGGAGCTAGAGGGTGTGATAAGAGAGGGATAGGAGCAGCAGAACAATGCACAAAGATTCACAGCTAGGCAAGGGGAAAAACCTGAGAGAAGATCCAGATGAGAAAAAGCTATGGAAAGTGGGGTAAGGATTATTTGCCTAAAGCAAGCTTAGTGTGCCACCTATTGGGCAGAGAGTAGAATACAAGAAAAAAAACTGTGATAGAAGTGGCAGGCAGGGATGCAACAGATAATGGGTCAAGGGTATGGAGATATGGTAGTATGATCACCGATAGAGAGGAGTATGGCTGCTAGAGTCCTGGCACAGGGCTTAAATAACTATCTATACTTACTACAGGAAATAACTTACACAGAAACAGTTTATAATTTATACTAGATACTGTGTAGGTTAAACAGATACACCTAAGAAGTAGGACTTGGGTATAGCATACTTTCTTAGTCCGTAGGAGCAGGGAAGAAAAAAAATCCAGTCACTGGGCAGCAGTAATCTTTGGCCAGGCACTGGGATGGCTGGAATTGAATGAAAGGGGTCTTTTATAGACTAGGTAGGTCCTGTAGAGTAGGATAGGAGGTACAGAGCTAGAAGGAAATTTAAAATGATAAAAACAATTAGAGTAGGTTAGTGCTTAAGGCAACATTACTAATAATAGAACAGTTACAACAATCCATAAAAGAACAAGTTACAGCGGTAAATAGACAATATATCATGCACATTAAATGACAGTTTATAGTAACAGCTATAATAATATATACAGATATAATAATACATGTATAACTGCATCAGTAGAATTATGTTTGTACAATTAAACATTTATTTTCTGAACTTTCATGTCACAAGGTTAAACACTCAATCCATTAATGTGTATGTATAACTAATGACCAAGTCAGACAAACAAGGTCTTAGTTGCAATGTACACTTTGCACAGTAATGAATGTAAAAAACACACTTGCAGTACAGCCTTACCTGTGGCAAATGGTATGTTAATTTTCATGATACAGGTAAGACAGGGTTCTAATCTAGTGTACTCACAGTTTATTAATGCTTGTCCACTCAATTAAAAAAAAAAGCAATGTAAACAGAATTATAAATAATAACTATGAATAGCACTGGAGCTCATATGAATTATATATGTGACTAAAGGCATACTGACAGTTATGTTTCTGTAATTATAACTGTTTTCTGGCTTCAATGATAGTCACACATGCATAAATGTATAAAACCAATAGTTTTTCAGGTCACACACATACACGGTTAACCTTTCACTCTATCGTGTGTGTATATAATTAATGAGCATGCCTGATAAGCACTTCTTCTGTGGCAAGAATGAAAAACACCTGTGTAGAAAAATCTGTTTTGTCTGTTTTTCATAAGTTTGAATCCTGTATTGTACAAGTTACTTTTATCAGTATGTAAAGACACCAAAAAAAAAAAAAAAAAACCACGTGTCAGGTCAAAAAATTTATACCTATAATACGTCTGTAAAGTTAAAGTAACTAAAAGTTACAGCAGCATCTAAACCAAAAACTAATGCCAATTGTCACATTACCCTTTCTAGTTCATAAACTGCCTTCCTCTGTATTTGACACTGTTGCTCTCCAACATCACATAGAAGTGGTTGGCATGGTTGCTTGGGTTTTCAAACTAGCTATAAAACATGATATCTTGAATTGGTAGGAAAACACTCTAACTGTTGTTGGATTGTATGGACATGACAGGGACTAGAAGGGAAGGTGCCCAGTTTAGGTCTCAAAGATGGGGTGTGGAGGAGTCCAGAATTTTTATTGTACTCCTTGTGAAGCACCACATCCATAGGCTACTGTAGGTGGATAATACGGGTATCAATACAAATCTGAGGCTTGGAATAGTCTGGCCAAGGCTGTCTCCAGTGTGACCAGCATTCCACTCACTAGAGACCAATGCAGGCACCACTAGAATGACCTGAAAAGGGAAACACAGGAGCAACTCAACCAGTGGCTGGATGAGTTTAGGATTGCTGACATCACACAATTGAGTAAGTATATAGATATTAATACTTAAAAATTGGATAGAAAGCTGGATACAGCCAAGACTGGTATGCATAACGCTATTCTATTTTTGTCCTCTTCTTTCTCTCACAGCTGCCCAGGAGAAAGCAGCAAACAAAGATGCCCAGGCTGTGCATTTGGAAAGAATAAGAGAAGCATATATATATATATATATATATATATATATATATATATATATATATATCTATATATAGATATGTATAGATATATCTATATATATATGTATATGTATATACATAAATATATATATATATATATATATATATATATATATATATATATATATATATGCAGCACAAAAGAATAAAATTATTTTAGCTAAAGTATTGCTTTTGAATACATTATTAGTAAATTAAACATGCATATTCTAACTGTAAATTCAAGCATGCACGTTTCATTCTGGAGCTCAGGCTATATGTAGGAGTCAATTATAATAGTGTACTCAGATGCTGTGGGTTTAGATTCCACTGGTAACAAATATATAGTACAATAATTTAAAAATATTACATAATTTCAGCAAAATTGGCATACCTGCCCTGCTGTTAACTTAATCTGTATTATTTGATCAAGCAAGTTCAAATAGAGTCCATAAATGTGTATCTCACATGCAGAAACACTTAGCCATCGATCGATCAAACTCATTGCTCGGCGGTGTGCTATACAAAATGCTTATTAGCATATATTACGCATGTTTACCTGTGTAGTTAGTTTTCATCCCATTAAAGTCCATGTTATAACACAACTAAACAGAAGACACTTTTTGATGACTGAACACATATTTGTACTCAGTAATATGTTACCTGCACCTATGCACATGAATTTTTGTCTCTCAGTACTTTCTCACAAATATCAAATACACTACAGAAATAAATATCAAAAAATGCATTGTTGCATAACATGTACAACTTTATAATAACCATACACATTAAGATTGCCTTATGCTTGTATTAATGTGGACAGCAATTCTTCACAAATATGAATACACAAATATGATCACAAAAATGTGTGTCTGTATGTGACAATTTAAGTGTGTAATATGCACAGCATCCTAAAAAACAACTGCATATGTCTCATTTCTGCTACATGCATCCATGACAGCTGCTTGCATCTAGTTTGACAAGCTGTCTTTTGAAGTATACCAGCACATTGGAAACACAACAGGAAATAGTACATCCACACTTTGCACACCATTCGCATAACAGAATAAGCTAACCACATCATATAATTATGATGGCATCATCTATAAAGACCACTATGGCAAGTCAAATACATACTCCAGAATAGCATAACTGTGTGTCTTACTGTCAGCAATTCAGTCCCATGGAGTGTAAAATATTTTGTCAGTTGTACATGGCTACCCATCCTTTCATACAGGCCTCCCAACATCTTCTATCAAACATTCAATCATGATGTCATCTACTATAGGTTGTCCAGCAGCACTGTAAAAAATAAACTTGTGCTGCGGTCCATGTCTTAAGTACTGTGTTCTCTAGCTGATGTACTTAGGTAGGGGTTCTAATTTCACTCCCATCAACTGGTGTGTGTGTGTGTGTGTGTGTGTGTGTGTGTGTGTGTGTGTGTGTGTGTGTGTGTGTGTGTGTGTGTGTGTGTGTGTGTGTGTGTACTCTCAGAAAAGTGTAACTGTGTTTCCTCCTGGCAACAAGTCAATCCCATGAAGTGCAAATATTTTGAAAGTCGTACATGGCTGCTCATCAATCTTCTCTAAAACATCCAATGATGATGTCATCCACTATAAGTTAACCAGCAGAATTGTAAAAGTCAGACTTGTGCTGTGGTACTTGTGGTAAGTATTGAGGCCTCTAGGTGATGCACTCAGTTAAGCAGGGGTTCTAAGCTCACTGCAATCAACTGGTGTGTCTGTGCTTACTTGGTTGACATTCAGAAGACGTTTTAGGACAGCATGTGAGACAATTACACTACCATCTTCTTTTCTATAGATACTGCTGATGTCATCAGCTATAAAGTGTTGTCTGACACTGTAGAAACCAGACTTGTGGTGTGTCACTTGCATTAAGTACTGTGTTCTGTAGATAGCCAGGTAGGGGTTCTACTCTCACTGTGATCAACTGGTTGTAAGTGCATTCAACAATCAGTATGGTGACACTTTTAGAATGATTTGTGAGTTCACAGCTCTGTCAGATCCTTCTCTGAACATTTTATTTTAACATACACTGAGGATGTCAGCCTATATACCACGCACTCTGACAGTATTCAGGACAGAGCTATGCTTTGGCAGTGACATTAACTACTGTGTTTTCAAGCTACTCTACCTAGGTAAATAGGGATTCTAACTGGACAACAGGTAACCTGATTGTGTACACATCGAAATATTACTTTTGAGATAATTTAACACAGACATGTGACTCCACATCCATGTCAGATACTCTTCCCAACATGTTCTTCTTAGCATACAATGATGCTTTCATACTCCATAAAGTGCAATGTGACAGTGTTAAAGTCAGACATATGTGGTGGTGTTATTGTTACATTGCATTGAATTCATATGCTATACCTACACAAATATAATGTTCAAATCAGACTCAGTCTACTGCTGTTTATGTGCTTGGTGATACATTACGGTCACTGTAGGATCTTTTGAATCTCACTTCATTTCACTACTACTAAGGAGAACCTTTAATGTAGCCCCATGCATCCAACATTCTCTTTTGCCACATGACATCCTTCATCCAGATGAGTGGAGGATATCCTCATGTCAAATATGCATACACACATCATGAAGCAGAGACCTTCCATGAGTCTCTGTAAGCCATCTCCATACCACTGCATGTGTGCTTGCTAATTCTGTCATGGTGTGATGCACATGCCCCATATGGAAAGGGGTAATATGTAATGCAATTTAACAAATACACACATACTCACAAAACTCTTATTAACACTCACAATGGTTTGTAGCCACAGTCATGGGGACACAGTAAATGAACAAAAATCATGGGGAGATACTTCCTTTATGATAGAAAATACACAAGCTAATCACAATATAGACAACACACCCATATGAGCAGACCAAGTTTGTTTTTGTTACTATACTGGACTTAAACAGGGCAGATGCTTTTACAATCAGAAGAAGTGCTAAATGGCTGCAGAGGCATTAATTAACACTTCTATTCGCCAAAACAAAACAAGTAAACAAAAAAAAAAAAGAAAATGAAAAAAGAAAACTGCTGCAATACACATTAAATGAGTCCTTTATCCTATTTACACCAGTGGTTCTGCTTGTGGAAGTGGGAGAGGGACTTTCTGAATAATAGGGTCCATAGCATAATTGTTTTAGTGTAAGGTGGGGGAAGGCAGTCAGCAAAATGTAAATTATACCTCCAACATGGAACTGCAAAGCAGATAGGGATACTGTATGCAACGGGGGAGGGGTTGCAAATCTTGGAAATTTGGAAAGGCGAGTATTTGTTTTATACTGCTGTATTAACAGGCTACTTCTTGTTAAATACAGCCATGGATACTACAGATTAATCCCTGTGCTTGTTTCAGTTTTTGTTGTGGAGATTCCATTAGTTTTCCCAATGGTATTATTATTTTTTTTTTGATAAGTCTCCAGTGTTGCTCCTTTACAAGCCTGACTGAGTGTTATCTGTCCTTGTGTTGGAGATGGCTTGTTTGACACGTCTTATTGTTTAAGCTGCATGGAGCATGTTTTTTCTTGTTGACAACTAAAGTAGTGAATAGACTAATGTGACTATTAATTCAACTTCTTCAACCTATTAAATTACTTCTGCTTTTGAAATGTGAATACATTATAAATTATGAATTATTAACTTTTGTCTGCATACATCCCAGAACAAGCTGGACAAAATAATGTTTCCATCTATCTTTATATGACGTAGTTATTTGTGAATATTTCTTCCTAAACATTAGTTTGGTCCCTTTTAGGTTATTTAGTTTTCATTTGTTTTGGCACAAATTAAGGTAAGCATACCACTTAACAGTCCAGATATTTTTTAGAATCCTTGATTTTGCCTCATTGTTTATCCTTGTTCCTCATACATTTTTTGACGTTTTGGTAAATCACTGAGGATTATATTCAGTCAATAATGCCAGACATTAGAGTTACCTACGTTTTATTCATAAAATGCACATTAATGCAAAACTTTTTGTTCTATTAAATGTTAAGTTAATTAGAATATGAAAAAAAACTGTCCCTGATTTATCCTCTTTGCCCCCCCCCCATAACTTTTTAGTTTTGTCCAGAACTCTTGTACAAAGAATTTGAGAGGTGTGAAAATAAGTGCATTATAATACAGTACTTGTGGCTGCATACATCCACAGAGAGCTGGACAAAAGTTGGTCCTTATACCTATAACTGTTTTAACTAATTATTTAAGAGCATTTCTTAACATTTTAATAAAATAAAATGTTATGTGCAATCTCTCTACTTTATCTACAGTGTCTGCAAACATTTTGAGTTACTATTTCTTTTTATAGAAGAAACTGGTGTGTACAATCTACCTCTGTTTTATTTATGTTTTTGGTTACTCTCTCTTGATATGCATAACCTGTGTTTGTTATGTGGATGCTACTTGTCTGGCTACCAGAATGACAGAGAGGGAGAGAGAATGAAAGAATGAGTGCAATAAAATGGATAAGGGATTGAGAGAATAAGTGAGAGGATAAATAAAATGGAGACAGAAATAAAGGATGAGAGGTAATGAGTGAAAGAAAGAATTGATGACAAAATAAGAAAATGCATGACAGTGAAAATGGGTCTAAGAATGGATGATATATAATGAGAGAGGATGAGAAAGTGAATGAGTTAAAGTGAGTGAGTGAATGAGTGAAGTGAGAATGAATGAGAGATTCTGAGGGAGAGGGAGAAAATAAATGAGAGAGGGCCTATGAGAGAAAAGGAGAGAGAGAGAGGGGGGAAAATAAGTAAAGGAACAAGAGGGAGAGGGAAAGAACTAAAGAGAAGATGTGAAGAGCAAGACAGAATGAAAGAAGAGAGAGGAAGAAAAAGTGAGTGACTGAGACTGACAGAGTAAGAAAATGAAAAAGAAAGAATGAGGGAATAAATGAGAAGAAGAGAAAATGAGTGAGAGAATGAACAAGAGCGAGAAGGAGTATGAGACATTAATGAAAGAGTGAAAGGATGGGAGAATGAATGATAGAATTGAAAGAAAAAGAGTGACAGAGATTGTATAAGTGAACGAGAGACAGAGACTCCATTCTGCACATAAGATTATCAAGGATCAATTTGTAGAATGTCCCTGATTTTGCTGTGCTTTTTTGTCTGATCCACTTAAAATTTGTAGTTTTCTGGCCTATAGCTATCCTGGCCTGTATTTATCCTAATTAATCACTCTGTCTCTGAATCTAAAGTCCCTTCCATCAGATAACAATGCTGCACTCCACCTATATACAAAGGAGGTAACTCCTCTTATATTTCCAACTTTAGACCTATTGCTATCCTCTCCCCTCTCTCTAAAGTACTAGAACAATGTATTCATTAACAAATTATGCAGTATCTAATACAGGAATATCTGCTTACACCTACTCAGCATGGCTTCGGGCCCAAACATAGCACTACTACAGCTCTATTATCCTTCCTCAACACTGTCTCTATAGCCATGGAAGACCATAAACTTATTTCTTGCCTATTCTTGGACCTCTCAAAAGCTTTCGCCACTGTCTCACACTCTCTTCTGCTGCACAAACTGCATAACCTCAACGTCTCCTCTGATACTGTCACATGGTTCTCCAGCTACCTCACTGATAGATCTCAATTAGTGAGATGGCACTCTGCACTCTCCCCTCCTCTCCCTGTAAAATGGGTGTACCTCAAGGGTCTATCCTAGGGTCTTTACTTTTTAATATCTTCACTCTATACCTCATGTCTTCAGTCATCTTTAGTGCAATATGCAGATGATTCTACAGTCATCACCACAGCCAACTCTCTCTCTAAGCTCTTCTCAGCTACTCAGGCATCTTTTAACTTAGTTGAAACATGGCTCTCCAACAACCAGCTCATCCTTAACCCTAAAAAAACAAAACTGTTACTCTTCCTACCTAAACATTTCAACAATATTAAACCCTGCTTCTCCATACATTGCCTTAATAACACTCCCATTTAAGTAGAATCCAGCACTAAGCACTTTGGAGTAACCATTGACAATCAGCTTAAATTTGACTTGCATGTTAATAACTATATCAAAAAGACTCATTCAAAACTAGGGCTCCTTTACCGTAAGAAGAAATTCCTTACCTCTGAAGCCAAGATTACACTCCCTCTTACCTACCTTCTACCCAGTCTAATGTACAACTCTCAAATTCTCACAAATCTTAACTCAACACTCCTGACCAAACTCAAATCTACCTACAACAACGTAGCTAGATTTGCTACCCAACAAATCTACAAATCCCATCACTGTCTCTCTGTAAAACACCTAAACTAGCTTGAATTACCCTCACCAGCTTCTTCTCTCTCAGCTCCAGATCATCCATTCTATCCTATATCAGCCTCCCTACAGCCCAGTACTATCCCCATCTCATCTCCCATTATTCTCCCTCCGGACCTGTCCGAAGCTCTAATCAAGACCTACTACAAATCTACAAACCCAAGTCTAAATTAGGACATAACATGTACAGCTATCACCCCACTATTGCCTGGAATAGGCTCCCACTAAAAATCAGGACCCTTACACATCCTAAACAATTTAAGACAGCCACCAAAGAGTACTTTAAAAGTCATCGGTCCTGCCACTGCACTCTCCCTCCTTAAACATCCCCTACTTCCCATACCTTAATCTACTTTCTGCCTTTAACCCACTTCTCATTAGCTCTCTCTAATCTTCCTTGACTACTCTTTCTACTGTCTTCTAAAACCTATTAAGCAAATCGCTTCAGAGAAACATTCTATTGTCTTGCCTTCATGCAACTACATTATAATAAAACTGGGTTTTTGTAACCACTTTCCCAAAAAACTATATTCATCTTAATGACATATTTCTTATACATCTTAAAAGAGCTTTGCTATACTCCTGATTATTGACACTGTATAACATTGTTTTGCTTCTTAATGCCTTCTAATAATCCTGTAACATTGCTGTTTAATGCTAATTTACAATGAAAATTGTATAATATGTTGGAGCTTTTCTCCCCGGGCCTCCGCTGAAAAAGGGCTCATCAGCTCAGTCGGACAAACCCGGTCAACAAATGTTAAATAAATAAAATAATAAAATAAATAAAAATCATTGAGAATAACAGTCATTAAATAAGGGCAAACATTTCAGTTTCATAGTTCATATCTTTCAAAGGAATGCATGTTAATGCAAAACCTGGTGTTCAGATAACTTTCTAAGTATAGAACTGCAATATTTAAAATCTGTCCCTTGCTTTGGGGCTTTAGCCCTGATTTTTGCAATAAGAGGTTGAAAGCTATAGCTGGAAGATTTGAAAGTTGCCCAGATATCTATATCAATGTTGTAAAAAATAGATGAGACAGAAGATGAAGGTTTCTACAGTGTTTAGTAGCTTATATGCACACCTTTGAGCAGCAAAAACGCTACTCTATTCTGAGTAAGAGAAGGGACTGTTCATTTTTTTGGCTAGGTGTCTGTAATGGAGAGTGGAGCAAGCTACTAGAACCTGGAAATAGCATTTGTTTTCCCCAGTTAGTAGATGATGTGGTAGGTGGTATACAGAACTGGATACAATTCTTCAACATTCTTAGAAATCCAAGGGTAGTGTATGTGGTTTTAGGATACAACATACAAGTAAATAAAGAGACGAAATCTTAAGAAGCACACAATCATCAGAGAGAAAAAAAGCATAAACTGAACAGGGATAATAGCCAGTACTTCTATGCACTAATTCCCAAGAGTCTGTACAAAAACACAGTAAGAGAGACAAGATAGGGAAGTGGGAATGTTAGAAGTTATATTACATTAGAATGTCTGAGCAGTTTAGAGTTTTATTGAGAATAAGTAACATTATTTGGGCTCAGTTTTACTCTGTCTGTATTAAAGGCAATGACGTTTGAGAAAAGACACTCAGTTATGAACTGCAAATATTTGCAATCATAGTCACATTTTTTAATTTACTTTTGAAAATGCATTTTGATTTCAATTCTCATTGTATTTAAACTTTTTGAGTAAATCGTACCAGAGTTTAAAAAGCGTGGTGAACTGGAAGCATTGTCCTTGATTATTTTTGCCTTTGTCCTGTTTTTTGTACCTGAGAGGTTGAGACCTATGGCTGGCTGTGCTTTCTCAGCAGTTAGTCTTTAGTTTCAGTAGTTCGCTATTATAATAAGATAGATAATAGAGATGAGTGAATGAAACTATATAGAGTGAAATGCATGAAAAATGGATTTGTTCAATTAGATTTTATGCACAACTGGGGAGGGTTACCTTGTTGAAATTATTAGAGAGCTGACTACACTTGCAAACACTAGCAGTTTGTAATTATTTATGTAACTTACATACTACGCATCTAAAGAAATATGTAGATTATCTGCTACATTTGCCTTATGGTTGGGTAATATGGTATTAAATTTTAGAAGATACTATAAACTACTGTTTAGATGTGGCTATTTTTTTAACTGTATATGATAAAACTTTTTCTTTAAAAGAGAGTGAATTAGGAGTTTTAGAACATGGAGTATGGCAGCATCTTTTTTAAAATGATTTATTTCAATATAATAACCAGTTGAGCAGCAAGCTGCATTTGTCATGTTGTATAGTTCACACTGAGAATACCTAATGTGACTTTTTAGTTTCCTGACTTTGACCTTGCTTACTGCAGAGGAAGAAGCTTAACACACAGCACCTTTAACCAGGCCATGGCCTGCAGTCTTTCTCTGGGTGGATTATATATTTTTAAGTTGTGCTGCCTCGCTTTCAGGGAGTATGGGTCTTTGCATAATTTCACATCAAGCACAAGTCTGATTGCACTTGAACTGGCATGTTTATTGAAATAGCTACATATGGACATGTCCAATGTTAGGAATGTCATTGCCCCTCATAATGAGCTACTTCCTGTAGTCCAAGAATTGAGTTGCCCAGCTTCTGTTTGGCTGTTATGCAACTCTGAGTAAATCAGTTAACTAGACAGTGCTTTGAAACAGTTGGAAAACTCAGGCTAGATTTTTCAATGGTCTCCTGGATTGCATGCTTATTAACAATCCATAAACCTATGACTAGGGCAATATTGTTGGTGGTTGTTAGCTATGATTTCTATATTTTGTGTATATGGGTGGTTCTCTTTCAAGTGGCAGTGATTGCAATCAAGTGAGGCACTTCACCAGCAGCAGATTTCCCTCTATGTTTTAATGGCTTACACAATGGGTAAGACATTGTGTGCATGGGGTTTTATGGTAGCATGCATAGTGTGATTGTGGGTCAGAGTACAAAGGTGGCCATTTGTAGTGAGCAGTTTAGATTATTATGTTTCAGCTTTGAGTGATAGGGAGCTATTTGCTGCAAATGGTTTACTTAGGCTTCCAGTTAGAGTGGAACAGAGGTGTTTACTATGAACAAGTCAGAATGTTAATGTTAAATTAACTAAAACCAAAGCACCAAACAGCTCCCTCCGGTAGTCAAAGCAGAAATCTGTAAGTGAACTCTGGTGCTGAGATATCTTACTTGAGTGGGACTCTGTAGGATTGGCTATCTCAATGTGTGAACATTTGTAGGGCTGCACTTTCATTTGTAAAGGTGGGGCAGCATGGGTGACTTGGGGAGGCAGCAGTAGTGGACCCTTGAAATACTAATTTAAAAATCATGGCTACACACTTGGGACTGAGTGTATATATCATGCTCACTGTAGTGGTTAAATACATGAAAAAAGGTACAAAGAAAGATCTTATTGCTGTAGATTGCTTCAAAAAATACTCAGAAGAGAAGGTAGTAAGCCTAATCTCTAATACCCACCCATACCGGGTATCTTTGCTCTTCTACCACTTGTGAATTAAGTTTAATCATTTTTATTCAGATTATTATTATCTTATAAGCTGTACATGTACAGTCATACATGCTTGCATGCTTAGTACTTGTATAAGTTTGCCACTATGTTTGGTGTTCCCTGGGAAGTTTTAACAGTGGCTAATGGCAGAAGATGAACTTGCAACTGGTTTAACAACCAAAGATTAACCAACTTATTTTGTACCTGATCAAGTTTGCTGTAACTTTGAATTTTGATATTTTTCATTCCTTATTAAAATCAATTCATTATTTTCCATGTGATCTTTCCAACCTATCAGTGATTCTTAACAAGAATAAGGAAGACTGCTAGATTTAATTCATCCACTTTTGTGAGATACGGTGAATGCAGATTTCCATTCATAGAAAAGTGGGGGGGGGCAACTAACAGAACTGTATTGGCAAATTAAAGTGAAAATTATGGTGGCATGAAGTGAAGTGAAGAAAAACTGAGCTTATTATACACTTTATAAAACCCTATAACTTTATGCCTCCATAGCGAGCACCTTTCACATGTCACAATTAATTTTTGAATCTCATACAAGCCACAATTAAACTGACTTCAAAAAAGTGAAAGCTTTGAAAGAATGTGATTTCTTAGATTTGTATGGGCAAGTATTTTTCTTATATCACCAACAAGTTTCTGTTCATTCGTTTCCTTTAGAATATGGCCCATCATATTTTAACTGCATACCCTTTTATTTATTTTTTGCTATGACATGTTAATCTTATATTATGTAGAGAAGGGACTGTATACAGTAATATATGTTAATATTCATATGCAATATTAACTATTATTCATTACTCTGCTATTTAGCTTGGATTTTTATAATATCCTGTAGTTAGTATAAAAAATAAACCTGTTAACATTTATTATTAAACCTATTGATAATGGTGTTATACCAACCTAACTGCTATCTGTGACTTCAACAAAAATCATATTAATTTGATTAATTTTCAACTTAAAATAATATATGACTACAAATACTGTTGGCTATAAATCAGAACTTAAAAAAACATGACTATGAATAACATGGTCAAGAGGTAATTGATATCCATGAACCAAGTATACAAAACAAGAAGGTACTTGACATATGAACCCAGTGCACAAAACCAATAAATGTGAACAGTGCAACCAGTTGCAGCTCTCTGTCCATCCATCTTCTTCTACTCTTTTTGTAGACAGTAAAACAGTATGGCACTTTATGTGAAATTAATTTGTCAAATAAGAAAATAATGATTTGACATAATTAGTTTTGCCTCGATAACTAGGCTCACGTTTGTATAACAATGCATCTTCTGTTACCGAAGATTAAATTTAGATATTCCAGCAGCCATCTTGAACACAGGTTTTATGCTGAACATCCAAGATGCTTGCTCAAATGAGCTATCTCAAAGATCTATATAGTTTGTCATGTTAATTATAACTAAAGGGCAGCATTTCTGTGCTGACAGACTCCCTGGCAGCTAAGCAATAAAAAAGTGAGCAAACTAATTGGTACAATATAATTGTCAAATCAAATCTAAAATACTGTCTGTTTGTAAGTTAACTTTATCAAAAATGTCCTCTACTGCCTTTATAGTATCTTTGTGCATATTAATGTTGCTACAAACATCATTAAAATGTGTACTTTAAGACTGAAATATCCACTGGTCATAAGCACTGCACTTCACATCTTAGGTATTCGATCTTTATCAATGCTCTATATTACTTGTTGATAAAACCCAGTCCTGTTGGGTAAGTACATAAACCCTGTCTGGTGTGCTTTCAAAGTGTGCCTTGCTACCTCTATGGCATTATTAAGCAAAATAATTTTTTTCCCTGATATTTTCATGGAATACTATAGTTCCTAGAATCAGTTTTATAATGCATATCAGGATTTATCCCCCTTTCTAAAAATGCATTTTCCAACCATGCAAAAATGTCTAATTGTTCAGCAAACCAAGGGACAGGCCATGTTCCATAATAAATTCCATAATAAATTCACAAATTATCATACTAATCTCTCTGTGTATCCAGGGCCATACCATGTTGTGTTTCATTAATAAATCCTTGCACAGACTGAATGTTAATTTTTCCAGCTGAGTCCTCAATGCCTATGCCATTACTGTTATGAACCAAGGTAAGTGGTAGAAATGTTATCAAGAGAAAACAACCATAAACTGAAAAATAATGTTGAAATGAGATGGTCATCAGTCAAATAAGTATAACAAATTATTTATTGAGTACATTCATCCTGTTAGAAGGACTTCTTCAAAATACGATTTTAACATCCTGCCTTTTCTATTAATATAGGAACAGTATAGGGAGGAGCCAATTATGATTGTTAATTACTTGATTTATCTAATAAAAACTTAAAAGAACTCTTCCTGGATTGCACCCCAAATAAAAAAAAATGCTGTCCTCTTAAAAATAATTATTAACCTTAAGTATAAAACATGATATGTTAAAACAGTATAAAACATGATATGTTAAAACAGAACCAACATATACCTAACCTAACCTAGTATAAAGTCATAAAACAATCCAAAAATTACAATTTCAAAGTATTTAATTTCAATGAAGGATACAAAGTTATTCAGTCCTGGGATATTATTAATATTTAATCTCAACTGCCACAAAACTTCCTTATGTTCCAGTCTTACTTGCCATTCCCCTGCCCTGGGGTTAAGAACAATTTTTTTCAAATATACCAAATTGAAACGTGTCAAACTATGTGCAACATAAGGAATGTTTACATCAGGTTTTATTGACATTCCTATTTTAAATATCCTACAGGTGCTCATATATTCTTTTCCATAAATTTATTTCAGTTTTGCCTACATAAAATGCAGGACAAGTCAAGCACTTTGCTAAATATACCACCACCTTAGTTTGACAGTTACCCCATAGAAGTAAATCCTGTATCTTATTCTATTTTCTAAAATTAATGAATCAGCATTTAAAATGAAAGCACACTGTTTGCAGATGCCACATCTTCCCATACCTTCAGTCTCCCTGCATTTGTAGTGTGTGATATTCTGGTATTTTTTCACATTACCTGCCATTTTATATATGAATAGTGGCTCCTTTCCTAAAAGGTTAAAAATCTCATGGGTTACCTTAAATACATTCCAATTACCACTCACAGTACTATTTATCTCTTTAGTATATTCATTGTATTCTAAAACTATAGCTCATTCATATTTCTTTGGTGGTGGTGGTGGTGTTTCACCATCATTGTCATTCTTAGGTAAACCCTCTCATAAAAGATGTTTAAATGTCTGTTCCCATTCACATAACACTTCTTCCTTTAAATTATTTACTAATTCATCTGGATAACACCTAGAAATTAACATGTTACAAGTGTTTTCCATTTCCTTAAGTAAATCATCTTTATTAGATGTCATCCTAGCCACTCTGATTTATTGCCCTTTTATTAAACTCTTCTTCTGGGCTAAAGGGTGGTAAGTCGAAGAGTGAAGGTATGTGTTACTGTAGGTGGGTTTTCTATAAATCATAGATTTAAAGCCCTTGTCAGTCAGAGTAATCAAAGTATCAATATAACTTATACTAGTCCTGTCAACATTTGAAGTAAGTTTGAGAAAATAGGTAGTATTAAGAAATTCATCAATTAATGGAAAAGGGCCATCCCATAATATAAAAATATCATCCATGAATGTCAGATATAAATTTATATACTTAAAAAACTAAATTTTGTATGCATAAGTTCTCTCCCAGTCTATCAAAACCAAATTTGCATAGATTGTGTAGCAGACAACCCCCATAACTGCTCCCTTAATTTGTTTAAATAGCTCAGTTTCAAAAAAATATAAAATTATTGTTAAGAACCAAAAATAACATTTCTACAGTAAGGTTTAATTTATCACTGGCCAAAACTTTAAAATCCATCAGGCTATTGTGAAACATTTCTAATACTTTGTTGTCTGGAATAAGTGAAAATAAATCAATAAAATCAACTGTTAAAAAATCTAGATTTTCCTTCCATAATTATTTTTTTAGTCAACCCAATAAATCCCATGAGTGCTTAAGGAGATTTGGGATCATCTTATAAAATGTTTTAAGATATCTCTCTACTAAAATGGGTAATGGGGAGGTCTTCAAGCCATGGGCAGCTATGCCTGGTCTAAACGGAGACTCATTCATATCCTTGTGAACTTTCAGAATACCAGAAATAGTGGGAATAGTGGGTTTATTAATTTTAAGAAAGTTATATGTGTCAGCATCTATTCTACCATTACTAATATAGTTCTCTATGAAGAGATCCAGCCTACGGTAGGCAACATTCTCTTCATTTTTTGAGGCAGGCACATAATTGTTGGTATTGTATAAAATATTCTGTATAGCATTAGAATAATTAAAAGAGTCAAACAACACCGTCCTGCCTTTCATATCAGGCTTCATAATATGTATTGACCTATTGTTATGAAGATCATTAAGTAGCCTTCTCTCTTGTATAGACAAACTATTATTATAGTAGTGTTTTTTTTTTTTTAATTTTCTTTAACCAGTCCATAAATAGCATCTGAAACAGCTTTCTCAAACATGTTGACTAGAGGGTGTAGTGATGGGTTGAAAGAACTTTTCTTTTTAACCTCAGACTTAGTTTTTATTTTGTGTGTTATATCTATTCTATCACAACTCTTCTCATGGAAAAATATTTCCAAATTTACTTTACTAGTAAATAATTTTTAATTTGGTTAAACAATCAGCCACATCAAAATTGTGTCATGGAACAAATCTGAAGCCTTTTTGAAAAATATTGAAATGTTCTCAATATAGGCAGGTGGGTATAAGTTTAAATGTTGTAACCTTTGTATGAAAGCATAATACCTTATTTAACTGTGTTCAGTGCCTCTTCTTCTTCTCCTCCATCTCGTAGTATTCTCCCCATTGTGTTGGATAGAATTCTAGTTGTTGTTGTAATTCATCTCCTCTCCTGGTTAGGACCTGCTTGCCATCCTTTCTGATCTCTGAAGTACCAGAAAATCCTACTGAATAAAAATACTTGAAGCACCTAAAGCTTCTTCCCCAGTCCTCTGTATCCCCCAATTGTATACTCTCATCCCTAGTATTGGCTTTATCAAAGGCCAGCTATCTGATGTTACCAAACTTCTTATTCTTTTGTACTAAATTACTTCCAGTCCCCCTTACATCAGGATATACAACTTTTTTTGGTATTTTTCCTTGTCTCTTGGATTTTTTTGTGTGTTTTCTAATACAAACTGTATTACATTTTTCCACCTTATAAAGTACTTTTTGATATAAATGTTGATATTGTTCAAAAATTCAATCTTGCTGAATCTCCAAATTCTACCTTTTTACTTCATTTAACAGTAAAATGATGTTTTTTTTCTCATTATTCTTAGTAATCCCATTAACTCTAGACCATGAGAGTCAAACATTTCTACAAATTCTGAATAAACAGTATTGTATTATATCCCCAAAGGAAATTTGAATATCCTAAGTCTTTGAGAGACAGTTTTATGTTTGAAATATTCCCTCAACAACTCATTATCCAACAGCAAGGTCTTAGCCCTTATTAACTGTTTTCAAGCTTAAAAAGCATGTCCTTTAATGATTTGTTATTAAAATAGTGAGTCTAAATTTGTTCATTTGGGTTCCCTACATTCAAATTAAAATTGAAAGTTTTATCCAGTATACGTTAAAAGTTTGGTTTTCACCTTTCTTTCTTTGAACAGTACCTGGGTTAAATGCTTCATTCAAAACTTGTGTCCACTCATTCAATGCTGGATGGCATTTTCTTTGGAATGCAAATTAAAAACAAATGTCCGATATTCGTTTCTGCTATCAAAATTAGAAAACTGTTCCCTCAGCACTTCGGTGGTTGTACACCATGTTTTATGAATGCCTCCAGTACGGCTTGAAGAAAACACAGGAAAAGCATTTTTTCCCCATATTGAAGTCCTCCATTGCTGTATGAGGCAGCCATCTGGCCATGCATGCTCAAAACAGCTGGAAATTAATTCAGAGGATCAAAAGAATCCTGGGAATTGTAGTTTGTCTTCTCAGTTTGCGAATTTGTGAAATTAATTTGATAAGTCTTGTGAGTTCTCCTTTCAAATGTAATACCTCTAAAGCCATTTGATCCAAATTGTTTTTCTCATTCTAAGTGGAATGGAAATGTCATCCAAAGAATCCATAGGGAATGAAGACTGGAAACACAACTGGATTCACAATATCACCAATATAAAGCCAAGAACCAAAGGTAAGTGGTACAAATGTTAACAAGAAAAAACAACCATAAACTCAAAAATAACATTGGAATCAGGCAGTGAAGAGCCAAATAATTGTAAAAGGTAATTTATTGAATGCTTTCATCCTGTTAGAAGGACTTGTTCGGAATACAATTTTAACATCCTGCCTTTTCCATTAATATAGGAATAGTACATGGAGGAGCCAATTATAATTGTTAATTACTTGATTTAGCTAATAAAAACTTAAAGAACCCTTCCTGAGTTGCATCCCAAATACAAAAATCATATTGTCACATTAAAAACAATTATTAACCTTGAGTAGAAAAGATGATGTGTTAAAACAGAAGCAACATATCCCTAACCTAACTTGTAATAAATTCATAAAACAGATACAAAGTTATTCAGTCCTGGGATATTATTAACATTTACCTAAGCTGCCACAAGACTTCCTTATGTTCCAGTCCTACTTGCCATTCCCTTCCCCTGGGGTTAGGAACAATTTTTTCAAGCATACCAAACTGAAACTTGTCAAACTGTGTGCAACATAGGGAATGTTTGCATACGGCATTATTATCATTCCTATTTTTAATATTGTACAGGTGCTCACATATTCTTTTTCATACATTTCTTTCAGTTTTGCCTACATAAAATGTGGGATAAGTTGAACACTTTGCTAAATATACCACCCCTTCAGTATTACAGTTTACCCCGTAGAAGTAAATCCTGGATCTTATTCCATTATCTAAAGTTAATAAATCGGTTTCTAAAATAAAGGCACATTGTTTGCAGAAGCCACATTTTGTCGTAGCCCTAGTCTGCCTGCATGTGTAGTGTGTAATATTCTGATCTACTTCTGAAATATTCTTCACATTATGTGCCGTTTTAAAAGTGAATGGTGGTTCCTTTCCTAAAAGGTTAAAAATCTCATGGTTTACCTTAAATACATTCCAATTACTACTCACCATACATTTTATATCTTTATTATATATATTGTATTATAGCTCGTTCATATTTCTTTGAGGGTGTTGTTGACCCACCATCGTTCTTAGTTACGCCCCTCTTGTAAAAGAAGCTTACATTATCTTCCCCATTCACATAATACTTCTTCCTTTAAATTTTTTACTAATGTGTCTGGATAACTCCTAGAAATGAACATATTAGAAACATTTTCCATTTCATTAAGTAAATCATCTTTAATTATTGAATGCTATGCTGCTTTTGGCATGTATTTGTCTAAACATGTCACTTAACTTAAGAAACCTCAGAGATTCATAACTAAAAAGGTCAAAAATATGTTATTAGGACAGGATGGCAACCCTCTCTCTTTAATCAGTTTATTTTAGACTTCTCCATGGATCCATGTGTAGACTTTTAAGCCATGCAAGATACAACCATATTTGACCTCCTATTCTTCCACAGAACAAATGATAACTCAAATACCAAGCTAAAGACAGTAAACCTTCATCAACAGATAAACAAGACTCATTGGCATGACTGATGCATATTTCAATCCATCACTCATCTCTGGAATAAACTTCCACTATATGCCAAACAGAGTAGCACCTGTGCCTCCTTCAAGGCAAGCCTAGATTATTAAATGGTATCCTCACATTCTTCTCTGGCCTATCTTGTCTTGCCTTTCTTGATGCTAGACAGACATTTAGAATGGATTTTTTTTGCTAGGCTTGTAATGCTATGTAGACGTTTTGCCTAGTACTTACCTATGAACCTTTGAGTGTAAGTAGCTGTGCATGATCAGTGAGTTATGGTGCCTTCTTTCTCTTTTTGCAAAATACTTACACAAAACACATATCACAGTCTCAAAATATGAGCTTTATGCCCTTTATCTTAGTAACGATAGATGCTTCAGTTTTTTTTTTTAACTAATGAGTTTATCTTATATACACAAGTTTTCCCTGCTATCCCATAAACAAAACGTGTAACAACTTGAACCAAATTATACCTAATATATTCTAATTTTCTGTGAAGTTTATACTTATTTTTAGTTTGAAACACTGAGTGTTACTGATCTTTATACAGTAAACCATGCTCCAGCTCTTCACAGTTTCAACCACAATAATATTTACTATTCTTAAAGGATGTAAAGCTGCCAATTTGGACAAAGAGGCAAGATGAACAGCTAGTTTCTGTATCCCAATGATTATCAGTTGTCTGTACATTGTAAGGTGAATGGTAATGCTCCTTGTCTTGATGTGATAAGTTTTGGAATATACAAGCTATTGAAATATCAGTTAGTGTCAAGCTTAGCAGCTATAGTCAATCATGCCCTAAATGTGGAGACTTTTCATTTTATCACTTAAAGTGTTGATATTAGTGTTTCTACTAAAACCTGGCAAAGATGCTGCCCAAGCCAGTAGTTACAGACCCAACTCCCTAATTAATGTAGAGGCAAAGATATAATATCTACACCAGAATTCTAACATCTAGTAAGGCAGAGATGATTAAATTCATTTATCCCTGGCTGGGCTTATAGTTCACTCCACTGTGAACTGTCCATATGCACTTGTGCTATACTTACAAGCCCTGCAGAAATATATGCAAGCTGCGGTTGTGATCTTCACTGAATATGAATAAGCTTTTGATTTGATAGTAATGGAAGCTTTCAGTTTCCTCAGAGCATTCATAAAGACTACAAAATGACTTGTACCACTTTGCTAAGGTCAAAATAGGGAACTGCATGTCAGGGCCACATTTCTGGAAAAGGGGACTCAGCAAGGATGCTTCCTGTCCCTGACTCTGTTCATTCTAGCAACTAAATCACTTGTGCAGCAAATCAGCATTCATAACAAGGTACAAGGCTGTAGACTAATAGTACAGGAAATCTGGATTCTTTTGATGGCAGATGATTGTCTCTTTTTAAAAGAGAACATATGAAGTACATATCAATTTAAGAAATTTTTTTGAAGCTTTTATGAATTATGTGGACTAATGGTGAACAATCTAAGTCAGAAGTGTCGTCAGCTACATGCTAGGTCTTAGCACTAAAGATGACAGGGTAGTGACCAGCCTAACAGTGAACTTTGAAATCCTCACAGTACTTGAGGTATTTATATCCATGATGGCTAACTTGGGGTGATACAGCAGTGCCTGCAAACCCCATGGGAAGATCTGTTTATACAACCTGTCATATGGTGGAGACTGCATCTGAGTTGTGGGGGCAGGTCTCAGCAGTTAAGATGATGATGTGCCCTAAGATTATTTACATTCGGAGACACATCCCCACCTCCCTGAAAAGTAAGTGGTTTATAAAAAGGAAATGTATTTTAAACAGTTTGTATGGAATAGGAAAAAAGCATGATACAGTAGGTGGGGCAGCTCTTTACCTCCCAACAGATATAGGATGAATGGGCCTCCCAGATCTAGTCAAAATAGGGCAGGCATTTTATAAAACACACTATATCATCTGTACTCCACATCTTGCTCCAGAATGTATGACCACAAAGACCAGACTTCACAATTCAGGCTCATACAAGACTATCGAGTGGTTCTCCTTTACTTTAAATATTACCTTCATATTTCATATGTTCAAAGGTGAGTACTAGGCAGTCAGTCTGCAGATCATTTCATGCCTTGCTAAAATACTCTATTCAGAAGTTCCCTCTAGCCTCAAGGAGGACACACCAAGGTAGACCAGGGAAGAATTTGAGGCTCCCATCTAATTATCTGCTTGACATGTACTGGAGGTTTGCTCCAGAGATGAGGGATACACTGTGATTTGAATCTAACACACCAATATATCATATGTATCTTCTGATGAAGGATTAGTTCCTTTTACAAAGTATTGGAAGCATCATTAGTTCTGCAAAGGAAATGGAAGTTATCAAAGGTTGGATCTTTAATGGTTAGAAAGCCTAGACACAGATCTCTATGGAGGATTCTGTAAGTGCAGAAGTACAGAAAAATAGTTGCTAATCTCTTCTGATAGCTAAGATTTTTTGAGGTGACTGATCATTTTAGTTATTATTCTTTGAGGTCACTCAGGTTTTATGATATGTTTAGATAAACACATGCCAAAAGGTGAATTATATTCAATAATGGGTTTGATAAGATATGAGTACAGGGGAATTAAGACTTTGTATCTAGTGGGCATGTCTTTGGAAATTAGGTAAGTCAGTTAAAAAAAAAAATTCTAGACTACTATGGAGACATGTTGAGCCAGATAAAAGATTTTCCAGACTGGCATTGAGACATGATGATCAAATTATACGGAATTATTAAACTGCCTGAATCCCTTAAAATAGTGCCCTTAAAACAGTGCCTGATTGGAGGGGTACATCTCCTGCATGGTAAGCGGAACTACTTTGTTAACCAAAATGCACTATGTTACATTTTTAACCATACATTAAAGATCACTGTCCTTGACATAATTGATAACACTTGTTGGAGCAATTATGAGTCATTTAAAGATTGAATAGCAACACCCAATTTATAATTATCTGCAAACCGAGTTATCCATTGGCCAGGAGTGCTGGCCTTAACATATGAGAAATGTATACCAAAGAGGAGAGGTTCCAGAACTGTAATACATCACTGGTAGCTTTTTTTGTTTGTTTGTTTTCAGTGGCACCTGTGACTCTAACGTCGTGGGTTCTGTAAGACAAACAGTTATCTATCTACTGTACAATATAAACATTTATATTCAGATTTACAAGTTTAGCAATACTGCATGCATAGGGAATTGTACCAAAAACATCAGCCACACCTAGATATACTGTTAGCACTGCACTGCATAATCACTATCCACTGCTTCACTTACTTCTATAAAGAAACAAATGAGGTTAAAGAGACAGGGCCTTCTTTTGGCAAAGCCAAATTGATGAGGATAAGGGTTAAGAGATTTTCAATGCCCATATTAATAAATTCTGAGTTAATGTGCTCCATAGCTTTACATATGAGGCTAGTGAGACCAACAAGCCCATAGTTACCAGGGTACGTGTTTGGGCCACTCTTGTGTGATGGAATTACAATTCTTTTCCAAGGTTAAGGAATGTAAATAGTATGAGGCTTAGATTAAAAACGTTAAGTTGGGGTTCAATAAGGTCATATTTGGCACTGATAATCAGGCAACCTAGTATGTTATCAGGACTCATTGATAAAGTACTCTTAGTTTTTGAGAGGGTTGAGACAACTTGTTCCATAACTGGGATTGTGGAACTTGTGGCATAACTATAACTGTAGGTGGAGTGAAGTTTGCACTTATTTTGTTAGCTAGGATATTAGCTACTTCTTTTGAGTTAGAGAGTGTAGTGTTATTGTGGACTAGTTAAGGACATTGCAGGGGTGTTAGTTTTTAAATTCCTGATATAGTTATAGAAAGATTTGCAGTTAGTTTTGGTCTAAGTGTCTCTTTGTTAGTTTGTTTAAGTGTACTCTTAAAGGTAGTTAGAAAGAGACCTCTTATAAGCATCAAGTTTGTCTCTCTTGTTACATAACTTATTTATATGGGTATTCCACCATGGGGTTTTATTTTTAAACTTCCCATTATATTTGTTGCAGGCAGGGACTGCCTTATCAATACAAATATATAAGCAGGGAGTAGAAGTCAGAGACAGAGATAGTAGTTTTAGCAATGTGATCCCTCATAGGAGGATTACAGCAGAATTTATTTAGATTATCAAGTAACTAAAGAACGTTTGCTTTTGAGAAGTCCCTTTAACATAGAGTGTTTTACAAGTGAAGTACCATCAATTTAAAGGAAAATGTCACTAAATTATAGTCTAATTTAACAAGGCATGATGATGCATATGGAGATGTGCAACAAGTAGCCATTTTTGTCAGGAGTAGATCCAGACTAGTGGGGTTCTTAGAAAGATTGTTAACTATTTGTGAAAGATAGTTAGCATTTATAATGTCAAGGAAGGACATGACAACCACAGGCATTGTAGGTCAGCCAGTTTATTGATGGATAGTTGAAGTCACCCAGTAGAAAGGCCTTGAGTTTAAATGCATTAAGATAGCTATCATGCTCAGAAGGGGCATAAATGTTGTTCTATAGCTAACTATGATGTGGCAATTAGTCTTGTTTATAGTGATTTGGACTTCTAGGAGTTCAAATGCAGTGTCCCAAGTAATCTATTATGAGGTGATATGTCATATTCTCCGTTATAACAACACAGTTGACAGAATGCCTGGAGACATGATAGGCACTATACCCAGGAGCAGAGTTAGTGATTTATTTGCTGTGAAACCATGTTGCTGTGACTATATATAAATCAATCTCTTTAAGTTGCAGAAGAACCTCAAGTTCTGGTATTTTTTTTATGTTGTTAAGACTCCTGGCATAGAGTAGAGCCACATTGATTGGGATAGCTAGTAGATGTATTAAGCCTGAAATGGACCATACGGGGACAAAAAAGACTTTATCCTGTATGTGGAAGCCTTAATAAGAGAGGTACAGGCCATCTCCTGGAAAAGCAGGGAGACTTGTCAGCTATCTCATTTCAAGCTGACACTTATTGGACCCCCTAGAATGACAGCAACTGCATAGCCAATTGTTAAACCCAGTTATGTTGTCCTTGAATCTCAGTATCATTCTGGGTGATGGTAAAACACCAGTCAAGGCCAGTGTCTTTCCTGCTTCAGACACATGCAGAGCAAGCTCAATCATATCCTTCTGAATACTGTCTACATGGATCACTATCAGGTCATAATCATATTTGTCAGGAGAGACAGATCTGAGAGACTTTGTTTGCTCCCTAATGAAATGTTGGCAACCATAATGCTGAGAGCCAAAAAGACTAAAAAAGGACAGAAAACCTAGGAAAAGAGTGAATCTCCAGGATAGTTCTTCTTTAAACTTCTTTTTTACAAGGAAGGCAAGCCCCCCTGTGTCTTCTGAAGTGGAAGGCAAGACCTCCCTCTCCTCCTAACTTATATATACTAACTCTGAGATTACCATACCTCTCAGAGCAAAGAGAATATTTTGAGACATGGCCATCTTGGACTTAATATATGTAAGTTCACTTTTTGGTCATTCAGTCTCTGTGTTCCAGGACACACTCTAGAGGCTGCTGACATTTCAAATGGTCACTGTCCTTGCTATGTTCTACATCCTGGATCCCTGTTCTTATCTGGACTAGTGAGGGTGGTGTCTATTTGCCTCCCTATAGAGTCACCTATTACTAAAACATTACCATGGTATGATGTAGTCTCAGCGGACAATAAGGGTGTGAATACTGCATCCTTAAGATTCTTAGACGTATGCATGCCAGGTGTGGATGTGAAGTTTCTTAGTCTTTAGCATGGGTGCTTTGGGCAGTGTTCTCTTAACTACCTCTGAATAAGTCAGTTTAGTGAAAATACTCCATGCTACTTGAGTGCAAATGTGTTACATTCGATGCATGTGTCCTGAAGTGAGAAGTTAAGTAAATACTTAATACCTCTGACATACTGAATCCTTGTGAGGTAGCAATAAAGAGATTTATTTAAGCATGAGGCTGTTACCACACTGCCTTAAAATACCTAGTGCTGTCAGACTGGTTAAAGAAGGTGAAACAGCTGACTGAGATTCCATACCTGGCAGTGCAAATGAAGTGTTATAGGATAGGTTAATAGCTTTTGTAGACAATAGAAGAGGATAACTGAGTGGGCTGGAAAAAGATGATAAACTGAGATATAACTGATGGTCAGTTGTTGGGGTGAAATAAAAGCCTAAGAAAGATTTATAGTAGTAACTGTAAAGGAAATAAATTGCCCCATTAAGGTCATCCAGAATTAAAGACTAAATAATCAAGACTTTTGTGGCCAGATTAGAAGAAGTGAGGTATCTGAGGTGTGTCACAGTTAGTGTAGGAGGTGGAAGGGGTATACTGTCTAGCTTATTTTGAATACCTACAATAAAAAATTAATTTTCCATATGTAGATAGGCAAAGGCATTTCCAAGTAAGACATACTCCTCTGACACACCCCTGCCTATTTAGTAAGCAAGGCACTCCTAGCACTCATTTTTTTCTCAGTCTATAGTGGCCTAAAAAAGGTAAAGAACATCACCACAGAAGGAATCATTAGGGATTGGTAAAAGCTTCTTACTAACTTTAATGTGAAAGTTACACATCTGATGCAAAAGCATACTTTATGGTTAGATGCCTCGACTCTCCTGTAAAGGACCTTCAACAAATAAATCTGTTACAGTGATTGAAAGATACCCTTAGTCTGTTAGCACATCAGCTTCCTCTGATCTAGAAGGGTGCTGGACTCCCCAGAAGAAAGTATAGAAGTGCTGTTCCCAAGAGAATCCATGTAAAGGCTGTAATAAGCAATAGAGGATTAGTATGATACATTTGGGAACTCTAAATGTACCTACATAGTAAGGAGCCTGGTAACTGCCTTAGTGAAAAACCTCATAGAGATAGATATCTGCATAAAAATGTCTGTGCCAAAGACAAAATACATATGAGTAGTAGAGAAGGCCCATTTAATTGCTAAACACAGTCACTCAGTCTCTAAATACCTCATCTCACCATTACTTAACTTCTACCTGACTGAGCAAATTGGATGCCCCCCCCCCTTCAAACACATGTGCCAGTGCTGCTACTATGCCTACTACAAAAGCATCTGTGAACACTGTGAACTACTGGAAGAAATATGGGCTTAATAAAATGTGTCTCAGTGCAACATATTCTTCAACTTCTCCAATGCCTGTCTGGTCCCTTACAACCGTTTGACATTCAGGTGGCCTCCCACTTGGTTAAATCTTTCAATGGTGTGCAATAGTGGTGAAGCCTGGCATAACATTGTTATATATACATGCATCCACAGATGCATACAGATATTTTAGGCACAGGCAATAATGCCCTTCTTGCCTGCCAATAAAGCAAATTAGTCATCCCCAAAAGAAATGTCCAAGTTGTTCTTAAAAATATCTAAAATAGTGCTTGCATTAATGTAATTTGGAAGTGTATTCCAGCATTACCTACTCTGTCAGGGAACCAATGAACAGCTGACGTTCCTATATAATATCCTACTCATGTAGTTTGCTGATTCTCTAGTTCGTTTTGATAAAAGCAAGCCTTTCCAGAGGTAATTGTCCATAAATGTTCTTCATATACAAGGTCTCCTTTTAAATATGTATATGAGACACTCTGCAATTTCTGATAGTTTAATATTTCATAATAACCTAAACTTTCACAACCATAGATATCCTTGGTATGCTTCTGCTGTACTCTGTGGCAGTAGTTTTGCAACCCCAAAAGACCATTTCATGCATTTTGGTGGTGGGTATTGGGCAATTACATATGGCCTCCTCCTTTTTACCTAGAGTTTTACTAGCTCCCTTCTTATCAGTCTAAATACTGCGGTTCAGCCATACCCTATTTTCAGTTGGATTGGTTCATTTTAAAACCAGCTTCTCATGAGGAATTCTAAAAGGTATAGGATTTGACAGGATGACTTTACCACTCTTCAGAAAAATAATTACAATGTAAAGGTAAGCTACTACACTCCTGATGTGAGGTCTAAGAATAATTTCCATAACACTCTGAAATGTTGCTGGCAAACGTTGAAGGCAAAGTGGCATTGCCTTGTAATGAAAAGGCCCTCTAGGTATGGAGAATGGTGTTTTCTTGGCTGTGGGTTTCAATAGTATTTCCTAGTAGTCCTTAGTTATCTAAAACATGGACAAAAATCTTACTTTACCCAACTTTCCTATCAATCCATCCACTCCAGGAGTGGAGTAGTAATCAAAGTTCAATATACTGTTCCATTTTAAGTCATTATAAAAACCTTATAGTCCCATCAAGTTTGGAAATCAGGATAATGTGGTTATTTCTCTCACCTTGTGATTCTTCTGTAACCCCCACC